>NC_054547.1:32532474-32694974 GCF_017654505.1 Polyodon spathula | reverse complement strand
TGGGTGTTACCAGTGTCAGGGCTGACCAGTAATCTTCACTCTATCTGATGTGTTTTGATTAATATGTATGGGCTCTACATCGTGTTCCTCTCATCTGTTGTTTGCTGAAAATGAAATACTAAATACAATAATACACATAACACATTGCATTAAAATGTAATTTCCTTAAAAAACATGTTTTTAATGTTTGCGCTGCTAGATGATATTGTTTTATTCTGTTTTGAAGTTATACAAACTTTTGTCATTTGTTATTTACTTACTGTACATGAACTGTTACTGGCCATCATCTGTACAGTTTATCACAGCAGCCAGTGAAATCCCCATCAGGATCATGGAGAAACTGGTGTAAATAGGATGTGATTGATGCAGTATTCTACTGCCATCCAATGGTGACTATGCTCTATGAAATACTGGTTGTCTATTGCAATGGTGCAAACAGCATCATCAAGTCACATCTCGGTCATATTCATTTCAGAATAATAATGTCATTGTGATACTCTCCCTTGATCCATTTTGTTGTAATTTAACTGAAAAGCATAATATCTGCTTTACCAATCAAATGTCATGTTATTGTGTTTACCCTGAACTAAAGGTAATTGCACATGTATAATATGTATGCATTCTGTTTTGTGATTACAGCACAATTATCGTGGTAATGTTTTTGTGTGTTAAAAATGTAGACTAATCTGTATGCAGCTGTTTGAATTGAAAAGGAAAGCTACCATGAAGCATTTTGAAGTGCAGCTTCAGTTCAAATATAGTCCATAAACAGCAGTATTACAACACAGTACCTTCACAAATAGAGTACCCGACAGGCAAATGATTTATTAACATTTATTTTTAAGTGGCGACTAATCCACGACATACTGAAATATTTTCAAAACGAGCAGTTGTGCAACCACAACTCTAAGCTGCAGCATGGAAAGACACTGTTACATATAAACTTTCATTCAAAGAGCACAGAGAAACTTTTTTTTTTTCTAAAGACACAATGCCGGTGGAAGCTTTGATGGCTGTGAGTAATTGATTTCAAGCATGAGTAACTCCATAAGAAGCAGCTCCAGGCAGAGTTGTAACCTAGGTAATGGAAATGGTAAAAATTTCTGATGATCTTAGGCCAGCCATATTCTAATTCTGTACAAATAAGGACTTTAATAGAACACACGTGAACAGGGGAAAGGCCTATTCAGATCTGCCTGGAGCACATTGATGTGTGAATCTACAACTGCAGTAAAAGAAGCACAGCCACATAGCTTGTGGTAAATGGCATGCAATTTTTGTAATTGAGTTGTGGAGAATCACAAACACTGCTGCCTTAGTCAATAACAGTCTAAATGAGTTATTGGGCCAACTCCTTCCCATTGAATGATAGGCCATTCTTATTTTTGTAGTGCATTCCCAGTTCAGTATTGATCTTTGAAACATCGTCATCTATATGATCAGAAGATGAAAGGGATTGATCACAAAAGGTTCAAATATTTATAAGTCATTGCCAAATGCAAGCAATCAGTGAGGACAATATTGATGTCCTCATATTTGTTTTCTAATAATTTTGGGCTCTAATGTGTTGATCTTTTTACAGTAAACCATTTTCTGTTCATGGTTGTATCTCTTATGTTAGGTAATATGTGAGCATTGTTAGATTGTCAGTAAAAAGAGTGCCTATAAACAGATTTTCAAATTGCTGGTAATCTGATAATGACTCTAATTAAAACAATGTTCCTTGTGTTAATGTGTGTGTGTTCATAAAATGATACAAAGGTCTGTATGTTTCACAGCTCTACATAGCTCTATACTGAACATTATTCAGAATTCTAACTCTTAATCTTATTGAAATCTTACTTATTAACACCGAACACATTATTGCTGTTCTTAAAACCATCAAGCTGTGAATGCGGTACTCTATCTCATAATTTCAAAATGGTGGGCTACGTTGACAGGCGACGCTTAGCTGCAATTGCATTTACAACAGAGCGATAAAACATTCCTATCTCCACTGTGCAAGAACATGACCATCTGCTACAGGCATGCTTATGTATACCGAATGGTCCATTTAACCCATTGTTGCATTGCATCCAGCACATTGGATATGTATTTGTTGGTCAGATCAAATTGTTTAGCTGATTCAGTTATTTTAAGTAATTTTGACTGTTTAAACAGACTTAAAAAAAAAACATACGGTTTATTAAAAATGTTGAAAATTTAATAAGATTCTGTAATAAATTATCCATGTAAAAACAAGTGAATTGAGCTGCCCCTAAAATGTCATTAGCTGGGTGAGAGTCCTCTTACACCATTATATCGCCATCTCAACTAAATTGAGAAAAGAAGAGTTATCACTGCACTAATCAGAATTGTTGCCAGTCTTCAAAATCCAATTATGTTTGCATTTCTAGTAACACTGTGTAATTGCAAAAATAAATAAATCATCTGCAGCTCCACAGTAGAGATGGAGTTGTAATCTTTATATATATATCAGTATGAAGAGACTGTAGCGTCTTTGTTAATATGAACAATTGACATTTATGTATTTATTTATGCTGCTCAATGCAAATTTCAAAAAATTTACCATTATTATTTATCGTGTACAGTAGAGCTTCTGTACTCACTTTAATGCAGCTGAATTCTGCACAAAAAGAAAATCACATGAGATGATAATTTTTCAAGACTTCCTTTCAAAATCATCAAAATGATATGTTGCTAGAAGCAAGGGCATGAAAGATTTTTTTTCTACAAAGTGGTGCAGTCACGTTTCTGAACAGTGTTACCAATTATCAATTGTCTGCATATAATAACCATATGTTATCACATTCCATATAGCTGTATTTCAGTAAGAACTAATCCATAAGCAACGCAATAAAAATATGAATAGAAATGTAGTATAGACTTGTTCCGTCAACAGTTTTGTGTCATTTTCTTCATGGATGTCAGCGCGACATCAATGAAAAAACAAACCGAACTTTATATTACTGGAGCCCTCTTGTCTGTCCTTTCTGTCACCCTGTCACTAAGAGATTTGTTTTGCTTATTTTGCCAATGGAAAAGAAGCTCAGTGTGTCACACAACACATTGATCAAGTTCGTTATCCCCTGCAAGGATGCATATCCCTGATCACACCATGTCTGAGTGCACTGGTGAAGGCTATATCTTTAGCAAGTTTGCATTGGGCATTTGTTACAATATGTTCTTGAACATATTATATACTACATACTTACAGACCCCCCCCCCCCCCCCCGCCCCAGGATCATATATATAATGTGACTATTTATATGTGTGTTTTATAGTAACACATTAAGTGTACCTTAATTAAACACAATAAACACATACTGTACACTGTAACACCATAGTGAATACACAGGTAATTGTGTTACAATGCAGCTAGTGCATGCTTAACGTGTTTTATGTGTTTACCTCACAAAGCAATTTTATCACATTTACCTTAATGACGATGTTCATGCAGCTTTCAGCTCTGTTGTCTCAAGTTTTAAAGCAGACACACACAGGCGCTGCTTTCCACATGAGTGCCTTCACTCTTTCACTCTTGTATGCACTTAACCACAACTAAATATATCTAGTTTCTGCATTAAACATTCAGTAAACATTTGTATTACTTATAACAATTTAATTATTTTTTTTTTTTTTTTTTATTTCGATAGACTACACACTAAAAGTGTATGTTGCTTGAAGGAAATTCAAAATAAAATGTAAAACATTGTACGCTCCACTGCTCCACCCATCAATACATAGTGTCTGGCAAGTTCAGGACATGTAACCCTCAGCATACTACAAGATATAAAAGCAGAATACTGCAAGCTAATGTAAGGTAAATAACTGTGGAGTTAAACTGGTTAGTGGATACCTCAGTGTTTCTGTCCAGCAAACAGCATCACTCAGGCACATGTAGTGTACTTTTAAGTTCGCTCTTCATATCTCCTGCTGCAAGAATTCCCCAACCTCTCTGTAGGTAGTTTGCTATTACAGACTATTGGAACATATGTTTTTTTTTTTTTTTCCCTGAGCAAGGTCAGGAAAGGGTCATTCATTCATAGTGATATAGCATTTATTTTTCTAAGCAGGAAGCACATCTTAACATTTCCCCAAACACAACATCTCATAGCCTATGATGAATTATCTTTTGTGCCTCTGCACTTATGCATTAACCAGTTTGTAATTGCCAAGGATTTTTTATTTTTTATCACTTCATGAAAAACGCTTACATATTAAGTTAGTGAACATCCTGCTTTGTCTGGCAAAACTCTCCAGGTGCTGTTTATTTTGTATCTGTGTATTTCATTCAAGAATAAATCAATTTTTCTTAAGACTCTAGTGTGTAGTTGGATGAAAGTGCATGAAATCTAGCAAACCTAATTCCCGCCACATATGCAGTTAATTAGACATTATCAAATGTTGAAATAACTGCAATAACCTTTATTGTGAAAGCTTAGCTTTTACAAAGCAAAGCAGTAAAAAAAAAAAAAAAAACGTAAGACACCAGAACTGTCTTTGTGGGTTGTTGTGTGTAGCCCTGCAGTTATGGATTCTGCTGGAGAGATGAGATAAAAAAATCAGTAATGTAAATAAGCCTAGCTCTTTGTACAGTGGTATAAACCAGGGGTGCACAATCTTGATCCTGGAGGGCTGGTGTCCCTCCTGGATTTTGTTCCAACTGTACAGTAAATTGCTTAATTGGACCAATTAAGCTTCTAATAAGTGCTTAATTGGTCCAAATAAGTAATTTAGGGGACAGTTGGAACAAAAGCCAGGCGGGACACCAGCCCTCCAGGACCAGGATTGGACACCCCTGGTATAAATGCTCGCATGTAGAGTATGTGGTTGTCGGTTATGTGGTGCAGTGACCCAAATCCTCATAGAGTGAAGCTTGCCGAGGTTAGGGGGGTAGAGTGTAATAGGCAGTGTTGTGGAATGCACTGTCATTACAAATTCTGATCACTGTAGTTGAGATAAGGTTTAAAGTACTATAACTGGTCATGAACACAAGCCTGGCTCGCTCCCAGTTGTTGCTCCGCCCCCTGTCCTGTTCCAGTAGCAATTGTATTTTTTGTTTGTTTGGGGTTTTTTGCTTCAATTGGACTTCATGCATACACATTATTATACATTGCATTTAAAAGATTGCTATCTTATAAACTATAGCAAAAAAATATGACTCGTTTGGAGAGTGTGTGGTCGTCGAAGATTTATTCAGAAATATTTGAAATACAATGCTATAGATTAAATGTTTCTGTTGCTTCCCGGGACATGTGCTGTAGTTCAAACTCACTCCGGTGGTCCAGCTACAGAGTAGACCATGTGACCTGCAAAGGTGCCAGGATGCTGAAGTTAATCTACACATTTGTATAATTTAAAAAACAAATGAAGAAATAAAATATGTTTATCACAAAGCAAAAGGGGGGCAGTGCAATACTAATGTTAATAAAGCTGACAAGGTAGTCTTTTAGCATGTGTTTTTTTTTTTTTTTTTTACTACAAGCAAAAAAACTGAGTTGTTATATATTGTTTTAGTTCACCTATATTATATTATTATTATTTATTATTATTATTATTATTATAAAAGGCTGGTAAACCTAACACATGTTTTCTTATAAGGACTTAGTTAGCAATAGCAATCTAGTCTTTGGATTTCAGTCCATTCTAAGGGTATTACAACACCTCTTGTAATTTATCATATTACTGAGAATAAAAAGGGACACTCGGTTGATGGTAATTTTCTTTGAAGAAACATGCAACTGCTGGATTAGTCCATGAAATAAGCCCTTCTCTTTCATCGGATAAACACTGGCAAAAAAAAAAGCATAAAGCATCTTTTTTTGCTACTTTCTCTGTGATTATGCTAACAAGCAGCGCGCTGAGAAAGGATTAGGCCTGATGGCCAATCAGAGACAATGCACAGTGCTGTCTTTATGCTGGAAAAAAGGTGCGAGGAGATAGAGGCTATAGAGAAGAAATTATTATACCTGGCTGCAGGAGGGCTATACGACTTAGTCAGTAAGTCAGGCATTTAGATGGGGGAATATGGGTAATGCTTAGTCACTATTATGAACTATACAATGACATCTTAGAACACCTTTGATTCTAAAGCAAAAACCTTAATGCAAATATTCTTCTGACAGGTTCCACTTAGTGTTTATCACTCAGCACGGCAGCCATGACACCTAGCTGAGTAAAAATCACAGTGGGAGTCTTGCTCTCGGCCTGCCAGCAGGGTGTGGGTATCTACAGGAACTGAAAAGACTGAAGAGGCAAGCCACAGCTACAGAATAAAAAGCTACTCCAATTTTTTTCTTATTATTATAAAAAAAAAAAAAAAAGACTTTTCTAATGGAAGTAACCCGCACTGAAATAGGATGCAAAAGCTTATATTCCTTTTGCGATAATAGTTGGTTATTGATATAGTGTTCTATGCAGGATATGTAGAGGTAATTTTTTTTTTTTTTCAAACAAGCAACCTTTTAACAATGGACTTTTTGAAATTTGAGTAAATCAGTTAACAGTTAAGATGCATGTTATTTGAAGTTAACCATTAAGCTGTCCAGGATTCTGTTAGGCTCACTGTTTTAAATTAGCAATTTGTTTGGCTACACTATATAGATGTATATATATATATTATATATATATATCTATATATATGGAATATAATATATATATATATAGATATATTATATAAAACCCATTTTAATAACTCTGAGATAATTGGTGCAATTGTCACAATACAAATCATTTTCAAAAGTAACAGGCATACTGTATACCTCTGTTTAAAGAGAGTTATACATAAGCTTTGATATGTTTTATTCAACCTGTAGCTGTCTCCTTGAGGGTTAACATTCTCTCTGTATTTCTCTCAAATACCCAATCCTGTTTGTTTGAACAATTTGCCAAATGCTGTTATGCAAGATTTGCCAGTAGAGTTTTATAAATAATAAATATCTGACATTTCAATTATTGTTAGGTATTTTAATAATTACCTATGCAACCAGTCCAACTGTAAAACATGTTTATGTTTGCAATGTGATTGAAATGTTAGATATTAAAAATTAAAGAACATGATTAAAATACTTTCTAACCGCAAATGGTATATTTAAATATTAAGTCATAAGTAATTACGCAAAAAGAAATATTCATCCCTGTAGTTAGAGCAATTATAAAAAACATTCCATCGAGGGAATTCCCAGCTTGATTTTTTTTTCTTCTGAGCAATAGTGATTAACATTATGGTTATTAATTGAAGTCATTTACCAAGACTTGGGGTATTTTTCTTAGAATGAGTGTCAAGTTTCTGAAAGGTCTGTTAAGATTAATACAAGTAACCACATTGATTTTATTTCTGTTTTTTTTTCCTCCAAGTTTGAATGGCCAAGAATCTTGTATAAATAAAATGTGCAAGCACCCTTTTCTAACAATCCTCCTAGTATTTTTTTAAGACAGTACAGTATAAATTATAGAAAGTAATTTGCACAATGGCACTGCCTGCATATATTACAATTTCATATTTTTTGGTTTTTATCTTTTATATTATTTAATTATCCTTTTTAAAATATTTGCAGACTTGAATTTAGCATTTGAATCTTCAGCATATTATACTGAAAATGATGCAACACACATATTAAATTTATATATATAGATAGATAGATAGATAGATAGATAGATAGATAGATAGATAGATAGATAGATAGATAGATATAACCACTGTATCCAACAATGTTGATATGTGATTAAATACACTGTATTAACATAGACAATATTACATTTGGTTTCTTAATATACTTTAATATATGAATTAGTGCCAAACATCATAATAAATACAAAACTGTACTACTGTAAATCTGTAAATTAGATGGCCTATATATTCCCCTTAGGGTAAATTGCAGGCATTGTAAAATGCATTACATTGGCAATTTGCCCACCATGGAAAACCGGGTCTGATATGTTCAGCCTATTTAAAATAACAATTTAGTCAATGTTGTAACCCTTTTGTTGCTTGGGGATCCCATCAAATAAACAGTAATGTTTTCAATACATCCCTGTACAATGATTTCAGGGTTAACATGGTTATTCTGCACAAAACTTAAAATGCACAGCTTGAGTAATTGTTTGAACATTGTCACTCCTTAAGACAAACTACTCCTCTCTAGCGAGGATACTTTTCAGCCAGAATACAGACTGTTTTGCTGCATAACTGAGTGGTAAGGCCATTATTATTCACTACATAGAAATGTAAATAGCTATGTGCTCTGCAGATATAGACTGCTTTATACCAAGGCAGCAGTCATGGGACCAGCGCCCAGGCTGCCGCTTTGAATGTCTATTTGTATGGTTGAACTAAATTAAAACAAAAAACCCCTATTACTTGCTTCTGTGAGGTTTTAGCATGGAAGCAATGCACATGTGACACGAAGCTTTTACAAAAGCTATGACCTGTTTTAAAATCCACATGACTATACAGGAATGAACACAGCAGTTGTCCTTTCATAGAATGTTATTACAGAGGAAACTGGGGTCAAATTGCAGAAGTGATAGATGGAAGGTGCTTTGAAATAAGTAAGTTCTCTTTTTCTGAGCATTACACATTGACCTTGGCAGCTCTGACAATTACATCCATCACTCGCGGGAAACCATTCCAACATTCCTAACTAGTCTTCAATATGGCCAAATAAACTGGGTTTAGGAATAACAGTAATAGATTGATCTGCTGTGTCAGTATATAGATGGATAGATTTGGACAGTGTCACATTTCACCATAGCCGGATTCCAGACACAAATGTTTTACTACCTTAATACATCTTATACAGTAACTAAAAATCATTAGCAGTGGACTTATGATCAAAGAATAAAGTAAAACAATAAGAACACACACACACACATATATATATATATATATATATATATATATATATATATATATATATATATATACTTATATATATATATAATATATATATATATATATATAGATACCGTAACATAGGCGTTACAGGCATTTATGAACATTTACTGCTAAATACATCATATATTACATTTCCTTAGTTAGGTAAACATGTATGTGATAGGCTTACTTTGTTATTGGCATACAGTATAGACAATATAAAGAAGGGTCATGAACAAAACCTCAATTTATAATAATAAAGTTCACTCCAGATGATTAAGGTTCTATTGATTCCCCATTTGTATACCTTTACAATATTGAACATTATGCAACAGGCGCACGAAAAGCATTAGCTCAGGATTATAAAATGCAGATTGTAAATTACTATTCCACTTAGTGGTTGCCATAGCCATACTACATGACACAGTATTTGATTGCCTTAATTATTTGCTTTGGAAATAATTTACCTAAACTAGCCCAACTGAGATTCTGTTCCCATTGAGTTCCGGCTTGTGTCCATTTATACAGCTGTGTGGTATGGAGTCACACAGAGGAAAGTGAGTTCCTTAAAGTCACCAGCTGAGTCAGTGGCTGGGCTGGGAATTCGGGATATCGAGTAAGACTCAGTCACCACCCTGACCCTCTGACTATATTTTAAATGGTGAGATTAGGATTTTCTGACATTAAAACACTGATTGTAATATGGCTTAGCTGGTGTCATGTAGTGTACATTGGTAATACGTGACTATTTTTACACTCATGTACATCCTGTATCGACAAAGCTACAGCTGTTGTTTTATATATATATATATATATATATATATATATATATATATATATATATATATATATATATATATATATAATAATACATGGATGAAGGCTATATTTGCGTCCTGACCCATTTGAAAAAAAAAGGCATAATAAAACAGTCGTGACGCCAAAAAGTGATCATTCCTCGCCAGGAAAATATACTTGAACTCTGACCTATTCGACTCCTCGTAACTGTCAATGTAAACATTCTGAATAGCTAACAAGCACTTCTTTAGATCAGAAATAATGACTATTTTGACCTAGAAACTCACTTGTAGAACATTTGTATAGTTACAGATATATGTCTTATTATAAATATAGAGCAATTATCTGTATAGGACATTATTTATATTATTATTATTATTATTATTATTATTATTATTATTATTATTATTATTATTATATATTATTATTATTATTATTATTATTATTATTTGTTGTTGTTGTTGTTGTTATTGAGATGCAGCATCTGATTTCTATTGGAGATTAGGGTTGTGTTCTGGATTCTTGTACCATTACTGGGGTCAAAAAGCGAGTCAATGTCTGAACTGGGATTTGAACTCAGGTACTCAATACACTGCCTTAACATGTAAAACACATACATATGCCAATAACAAAATTAAATAAAAATCAAGTGATGATAGGGCCCTTTATTCTAATACATTGTGTTGTTGCCATATGACGAATAATTGCTGAATATATTATACTAAGTCCAGTATAAGATACAGCAGTGTACTGTAAATAAAGACATAAAGCATTCATTTTGTCAGGGCAGCAAACCCTCCCTGCACAAACTAAAATGGAGAGGGCTTGTTCTGTACTAAATAAAAAAAACCTGGAGTCATAGCACCCTCTATGTGTGCTTGTGTGTACTGCATGTCCTACTGCTCTAATTGTCTGTGTGCCTGCAGCTACAGAATTTGAACAGATACCATAAAGGCAACTTCTTTAAAGGTTTCATCAACTGTGACTGGCCTCAGTTGGCAGTAACCCATGTTATACAGGCCACAGTTATGGCATCCTCAAAGAACTGCCCTCAAGGAGGCAATGTGTAGAAGGAGAAGATCTGCTCAGAAGTTTCCCACCTTCCCTGAACCATATCTGCAGTGCCACCCCAGGAGGGGAGATAGCAGCTTTGAAAAATAACACCTTTGTTATTTCAAGTGTTAGAGATGAAGCAGAATTTGCAGATGGCCCTGAAGTTTTTGCATCCTTCACCAAACACAGATGGAAACAAGGCTCTTTGAACTGCTTAGAAAATCTTTTACCGATGCTTGCAAACAGGCAGCCACTGGTGGTTCACACTTGTAATTTTATGGTCAGGTGGTAACAGCAGATTGTTTATGTAGCATTAGAAAACAGATGTACTTACAAACGTATAAACCAGTGGACACATCATGCCTTTTAGCTAAAGTATTAGGATATTTCAGATATTCTATAAGCTGATATAATATTTAGTACCGTTTCTTTCTTGCGTTACCGGCTGTGTAAAGTTCAAGAAATGTAGCACTTGTGCAGTGCTTAGCAGCAATACTCTGTAATAATCGCATTTCAGATTGCATGTTATTGTAGGTTATTTGCATAAAACCTTTGACGTAGACAAACTTTTATAAACTGTACAAATGTGTCTCCCATACAAGCAATTCATGGACAACTGGGAAACAACCCAGGTGCTGGAAACCTTTAAAAGTTTGTGTTACCGAGACTGAATATAAATCATTCTTCTGCTAGTGATGGTGACAGCAAATTTTCCCCAACAGGGGCAAGAGAACAGCATGCTGAACTTATAACCTGGAGTTTGAAATAATTTTTACTGACGGCTGACAGTTTTTAAGATTTCACTTTGACAGTGTGTTATTGATGTCTCATGCTACTTTCCTCTGCTAGGCAGAGAACTGTTCCACTCCTGGGCTTTAGCACTTGATGAAGCTAATCTGTTTTCTTGGCTGTGGTATCGGAGCAGTTAAATCTCCATTACATATTACTAAACTGGGACACATTAAACTGTAGATTTAGTTGATTTTTCTTAAAACTTTTATGTACTGTAAATGCTACTACTGCTTTATTAATGTTGGACTGCAAATGCAAAAGCCAATCTAAGGGGTTTCACTTCTATGTTGGGACAATACATATTTTGTTGTTATTATTATTATTATTATTATTATTATTATTATTATTATTATTATTATTATTATTATTATTATTATATATTGAATTGAATATGTAATGGTTATCCAAACAAACCTCTTTGAACTAACCCAGTGGTTCCTAAACTATGGACCAGGTGCATCCTACTGGGTGGGCCATGGATGCTGAATCATCCCAGAAAAAGAATAAAAAGAAATACCTTATTGACCGTTGCACATTTACCAAGTTTTTGCTCCAGTGCACAAATACAAGGAATAAACATTAATCATTTTTTGAACTCGAAACAATGTTCTCAATGTGTTTATTTGGGATCTCCTATTGTACATGCATTTTTAACTGTTTTTTTTTTTTTTTTTTTTTAAATGGTGCCAACCTTGCACTGTAGTAAGAGAACACTTGAAATTAATCGTTTTTAATCACTCAGCAGTAAGTTAATGGAAAGATGACAGTGTGAGGTTACTAATAAAGAACCTGTTCAATAACCAAATTAATTGACTTTAATGTTTCATGAAAAAAAAAAGTATTTCTTGATTACTGTCTATAAGTAAATTTAATAAATGCATGTTTAGGATGCACTAATGAGGAGAAAAGAATGATGGCCTCTTCATGTTGGGCTGCAAGACAATCAAAAGCTGCCCTGATGTGCTTTATTGATATTGCAAGAGCTCAAAGTGCATTGAGAATAAAAAATGATCCCGGATATTACTTTAAATAATGTTTTAATGAGTGTTGCTGGCACAATGGTGGAAGTTTACCCAGCCACATACAGTCGTTTGCTGGTGGGGGGTGTGAGGGCCTGAAGGAAGTGCCAGTTAGAAAAGAAAATAATCACGCAACAGATCTGGCAAGGTTCTGATACTGTACTAGTACTCTGTGTTGTTTATGGGGTTATTTAGTTCTAAGAGGAACTCTTTTGACGTAGTTTGCAGCTTGCATGCAACTTTATCTTTTTTATTAACTTCAACTGGTACAGGCCTACTTATTGGCGTGTTGCAAGTTAACTAATTTAAAATGATCTGCAATTTGCATTTTATAAATTTAATAATTAGTAACAATCTATTATACAATTCCTTTACTTCAGGCACTGCTTGCAGCATAACATGAATTACTGAAAAGGGCCAGATGCACAATGTATTGTATGCTTGCCATTGAAACCCCCTTTTTATGTTTGCAATCAATGTGAATGGCTCTGATGGTACAATATTGTAGATAGAGTCAACAGAGTTGAAAGGTTAAATATCACTTGATTTCTGATATATAAATATTAGAACAACAGAACCTTTCAGAATGATCTCAAATATCATAAAAACATAAGGTATGGGTAAAAATTATAATGTCATTGCTATACGCTCTTTATAAATGCATATACTGATAACTCTCAATTGTTATCTATACATTTAAGACAGGCTCTATTTTACAGCATGTATTGGTTGTGGCACATTATTATTATTATTATTATTATTATTATTATTATTATTATTATTATTATTATTATTATTATTATTATTACTAGTAGTAGTAGTAGTAGTAGTAGTAGTTGTATTTAGTTAAAATACATGTTCCTAAATTTAAGTTGATCCAAAAAATGGAAAAACCAAAAAAAAAAAACTGGACGAGTTATCAAGATAATAGAAAGGTACACGTGTGTCTGTGTCTGCAGGCATCACTACATGCATGCTATCAAAGAGAATAGGAGGGTTTGGAATATTTCCAAAACAATTATAGTGAGTCTCCCTGGTAACTAGTACTGTGTGGCTATGTGAAGCTCGATGCTTACCCTGAGATTGTACTGGCATTCATCAGAATTAAAAAAAGAGGAAGCGCTGCACATGAGAGGATATATCTGTAAACATCAAAAAAAAAAAAAAAAACATAAAAAAACAGTTTATAGACAGGCAAATGCGATACTGTGAAATTCTGTTTATAATTCGATCCTGGATTTTACATTTAGAAAACCTTGTTTGAAGATTTTCTTGTGAGAGAGACAAAAGAGGATAGCTTAATCTACTCCTCACAGGACAATTACCAGCAGAACAAACATCTGTCTTGTTTATTGCAACAATCTTAGCTTAAAATGCTGCCTTTGCTAACATGCAAGAGGTAGTCTGAAACAGAACTGAGTAAAGCATTCTGCAAAATTAGATCTCCCTAATGATTTAGTAAAATTAAATTGTAACCTCAAATTGTATTCCAGCTCTGGAAAAAATTAAGAGACCACTGCAAAATTATCAGTTTCTCTGGTTTTACTATTTATAGGTATGTGTTTGGGTAAAATGAACATTTTTGTTTTATTCTATAAACTACTGACAACATTTCTCCCAAATTCCAAATAAAAATATTGTCATTTAGGGCATTTATTTGCAGAAAATGACAACTGGTCAAAATAACAAAAAAGATGCAGTGTTGTCAGACCTCGAATAATGCAAAGAAAATAAGTTCAGATTCATTTTTAAACAACACAATACTAGTGTTTTAACTTAGGAAGAGTTCAGAAATCAATATTTGGTGGAATAACCCTGATTTTCAAGCACAGCTTTCATGCGTCTTGGCATGCTCTCCACCAGTCTTTCACATTGATGTTGGGTGACTTTATGCCACTCCTGGCGCAAAAATTCAAGCAGCTCGGCTTTGTTTGATGGGTTGTGACCATCCATCTTCCTCTTGATCACACTCCAAAGGTATTCAATGGGGTTCAGGTCTGGAGATTGGGCTGGGGTCGTGGTCGTGACCTGGTGGTCCTCCATCCACACCTTGATTGACCTGGCTGTGTGGCATGGAACATTGTCCTGCTGGAAAAACCAATCCTCAGAGTTGGGGAACATTGTCAGAGCAGAAGGAAGCAAGTTTTCTTCCAGGACAACCTTGTACTTGGCTTGATTCATGCGCCCTTCACAAAGACAAATCTGCCCGATTCCAGCCTTGCTGAAGCACCCCCAGATGAGTCCAATTTTCAGCTTTGCCCAACACCTTGTCGTCTAATAGTTAGACAAAGACCTGGAGAGGCCTACAAGCCACAGTGTCTCGCACCCACTGTGAAATGTGGTGGAGGATCGGTGATGATCTGGGGGTGCTTCAGCAAGGCTGGAATCGGGCAGCTTTGGCATGAATCAAGCCAAGTACAAGGTTGTTCTGGAAGAAACATCTGAGGTGGTGGCAGAGAGAGAGAGAGTGGTGGAGTGAGTTATTCACTGATAAATGACATTTTGCCCTTGACAGACCTGACGGAAGACAGCATACGTGGAGACGTCGTGGTGAACGTTATGCTGACTGTTGCGTTGTTCAAGCCAACCAGTGGGGAGGTGGAAGTGTGATGATGTGATGTGTTAACACAAGAACACCATTGGTGCAGAATAAGGGCAACCTTACTGCTCAGCAATACATTGATGAACAGAAGCAACAGTTTTTCTGTTCCTGCAAGCCAATTGATTTTTCAGCAGGACAATGCAAGACCACACAGTGCCAGGATTACAATTGCATGACTTCAAGAAAACAATGTCGAGGTCTTGCCATGGCCTGCTTTTTTCTCTTGAGTCCAACAGAACGTCTGTGGGACCAAATCGCCTGTGCCATCCACATATATAATAGATAAGCTTCAGTGAGTTACAGGAAAATAATTCCATCATAAATTACAAGACCAAAGATTAAATTGTTTTCCTGTAACTAGGCCCATCTATTATTTTTTATAATACATGGATACCCTTGTGATGCTAATATTAAAGAAGACGAGGTTCAGCAGCACAGCTGGTTTTTTTTAAACGTAGTGTTTCAGTGCTGCACAGACGTGTTATGTCATTATCCGTTAGTGCTTCAGCTTTATTTGGATGATTGCCTTTACCTTGCTTTCATTTCCAGTTCCTCTCCAGTTTCACTGAGATATGAATGTACCAGCTTTACATTTTTTTTTTTTTGTTAACGTATTCTCATTTTGTTAATCATTAATGAACATTTCTGTACTGTGGGTGTTGTCGAGTGATTGAAAACTAGACATTTTGTGTTTGAATTGAAAGTGATTGTTGAATGAGGAGTTGAATGGGTCAAAGCTCAAGCATATTTTCCTCTAGAGGAATTATCATTTTTTGACATCACTACTGTGGTATTATGTCTTTTTCTTCAAATGGCTCAGGATGCAAATATAACCTTCATCCATGTGTATATATATATATATATATATATATATATATATATTATACACACACACACACACAAATCTGAAAAACACAATAAAGTCTCAATTTAGACTATTGACATTACTATAATTTACCTCTAACATCATATTTTATGTCAAAGTAATAAGTAATAATTTCTGTTTTGTGGCAAGTCAGCAAAACAGAAATTACAGGCTTACTGAAATACCACACCTAATTTGAATCCTATAATATTCAAAACCATAGCATTTTCTAGTCTGCTGTACCTGTAATGTGGTATAGAATGCAGGTGGCTATAGAGATGTTAATCGGCCTCATGCACACCAACCATGACGATTTACATCAAAATTCTTCACACAATGATAGTGTTGTTATCATTGCATTATCAAACTTTATCAAAAGAACTGTACCTTATCAAAACAAACAAACATAAAGAAGAGGAAATGCAGCCATGGCTCATTGCAATCACCCGAACTGACCTTTGTTGTCAAGGTTAAGTGAGTTTTTTTTTTTTTTTTTGTTTTTTTTTTTTTTTTTTTTTTTTTTTTTTTAATGATATCACTATTAAAATGCAATTAAATCAATTTCTCAGCCATTAAAAAATGAAAATAATGGGCAAGTTACCCAATACAATACAGAAGAATACAGAAAATCAAACAGCAACCAGAGTACTAACGTGCTACTGTAATGAGATATGCAGCAATGTGTGACTCCAGTGCACTCTGCAGATCCTTGTGTCAACCAGTAGCTCCACTTTCTCATCCTTCTGCCTTCTCATCCCACATGGGTTACTGGTCTTCTCACTTTGGTGTTCATATTTAGGCTGGTTCAACAGACTGAAGTCCAGATGTGATACTGGCATCTAAAAATAAACACAATTGCTCATTTAGATCCTACAGCATTGCTCTCCAGATTCCTTGATGTCCCCTAGGTCCATATTACCTATACTATAAGATTGCTGCCTCTTGTTCTAAACACACATTACACTGTTCCTTGTGAAACATCAGTGTGGATGCAGAAACATATACCTAGGCCTATAACCAACCATCCACAGAAGGCTGCTGATTTAGACAGAACTAAATCTGATTTTCCCTTTAGACTACAAGAATTGTGTGTGTGTGTGTGTGTGTGTGTGTGTGTGTGTGTGTGTCAAAGATTACATCTGCACAGAAACGACATAATCAACCCTTGAAGTAACATCTAAAGGGCATGCTCATCTGTTCTTTTAATTTAACAGGTTATCAACTTTAATGACAGCTTTTAATGGCAAACACATTAACAAAATATCCTCTTTTTTTCCTGCTGAAGTAAATGTGTAAACCAGAATGGTGGAGAAAATGCATGTTTTGTCAAGTGTCCAAACAGCAAGCCAGGGGTATGGTGCTAGAAGAGGACAAGACACAGGCCTGCTATAATGTGTAAAAAGGTCACTTTGGTTGAGTTTAAACAGACTGCAGGTGTCTCTACAAAGGCTGTTTGTACTGAATTTGTTTGGACAGTCGTTGCTTGGGAATGTTTTTTAATTGCGAGCTGCTAACACAAGCACTTGGATCTTTAAAAACAAAACCCTTAACGGTTGCATTGTGATTGTTATTGCTTATTAATGATTTTTATTTCAGATTTACTTTTAAACGACTGCCGTACCATTCTCATTCAGACAAGTTCAGTAACATGACTTCCAAGAGAGGCATACAAAAATACACTGTTACTGCCCTTACTACACTTTTACATATAAAACCAACAACGTCCATCACAGGATCAGCTATAGATGAAACTGGAAGACATGCTGTAGAATTTAAATTCAATTGGTTTTATTTAAAAAATGCTTTCTTTTGTAGCAGCATAACATATAACAAGGACCTATATTAATGATATTTGCAAATCTGATATTCTCAAGTTGTCATTTCAAAGTATTTTTCATTGTGTTTTGTAATGTTAATACGTGATTATAAATAATCCCTCAGGAAACGTCAGTGTTGTTTTACCACGAAGTGTGCCATTAGCAGGATGTTCTGTATCTACACTGAGAAACACTTCTTTAGAACAGCTACACAAAGCTACTTCCATTCCACACACACTTGCAAAACATTTTACACAATTAACTTTCTTTCATCGTAGTACAAAAGACACTCTCTTATGCATTCCAGTTGGTGTACATGGTCACATTTATATTTTCCTACAGGTGTATGGAAGATATCATTTGTCAAGCAGAACGACTGACTGTGTCCATTGATACAGCATTTTATTTATTTATGCCACAAGCGAACAATTGAAGGACCTGATGTAGATAAAAAATGTCCAACTATTGAGCATGAGGTGTTTTGGTTTTATACTACACTGTAAAAGTTTGACCTAGTTGTAGCTGTGTGTTCTTTTAGTTTCGTGGTTTGTATGTGCATGGTTTATATTAAAGTAATGGGGCTATTGGCTTGCACTGTTGAGATACTATTCTGTAACTGAACAAGGTGGTGTGGTTAGACAAGAAAAAATATATATAACCTGTTTTCTCTTGTGGTTTTTCACTACATGCAGACAATTTTAGATACATAAGAGAAACTTGGAAATCACCTGAACCAGTCTGCACAGCAACGCACACCGAAAACAAAAAGGGGGTTGTAAGTTTTAACAATTTTCACTTCAATAAAAAACAAACGAAATCAGTTTCTATACTATAAACTCCAAGAGAAAGGACACAGGAGACAACATCTGGGTTTCACTTCCCCCTGTTTGTGGTGCAGTTCACTGTGCTGTACTGCAGTAGGTGTATTTACATTATTGTGAATACATCTGTGTTGTTATTTTAAACAGAAACAGAGATGAACTAAGAGAATAGGTCTGTTAAACTTACTGTATTTACCTTCACAAAACTAAAATAAAACGAAATGCTTTTTTAATGTTCTACAGTTCTACCACAAGATGGCGCCAATGTCCGTAAACTTGTCCTAAACATGCATCCAGTTGAATTCAGGAATCCTTCTTAGTTGAACTGTCTATAGATGCTGCGCATCAAAACAAAGCAGCAAATTCCTCACATACCTGATTAAAGTTGCAAACACAACTGGTCAGGCTGCCAGTTGGCAGGTGCGTCGTATCCAGGAAAACACTAATCAGTGATGACACTACAGATCATTCAAGAGGGCAAACTTGTTGGTTTCCTCTGCAGCTTTCGTGAATTCCTTATTGACGCAATCATTACGGAGTTGCAATGTATCCCTATGGATCAAAATAGAACACCTTACAGTTCTGGTAGCCCCACACCCAGGGCAATGTATATGGCACGGTATTTCTTTTTCAATCCCATATAGTGCAGTTGTATTCATAAGTTTTTCTATATGAATCAGACCAGACTATGTATCTTTTTAATCTTAAACACGGACTAGTTATATTTTAAACCTTTTTTTTTCCTAAGTCTGTATGTAAATGCGGTGATGCTCAATCCCGGAGTGCAGTTTAAACCGAGCTGTTTAGTGCCATTAAACCAAATACAGATTTATTATTTTTATTATCTAATTAATTTTGCAACGACCTCCCCTGTGACTTTACTCCAATTATTATAATTATATTATGTACTTAAAAAGACAGAAGTTCCACTACAACAGCATGTTAATACGTTTGTAGTTCTCACACATATAATAAAGCTTTTTCAATATAATTTCTTCACTATCTTAGAATAAAAAAATAATGGCAATAAAAACCAAGCTGTTATAATGCGTGAGATTAGCAAGCAGGTGAGTGAGACTCGCGCTGAATGCATGAGATTTGATCTAATACAATGTCTATCAGCAGACTTTAATCTTAAAAAAAAAAAAAAAAAAAAAAAAAAAAAACAAGCATCCTTCGTATTGCTTCGTTTCACATTTACCACAAAACCAGACTGTACTTGAATTAGATCTAATTTAATCGGGACTGCCTTTAATAGATTTACTCGGCTACATGTACAAATGAACGTACCAGCACAATACAATCCTTTTTGATAAGGGTTTCTAGCTTTTTCAACACCAGCCTGCAGTTTGAGATTTAGCACTCGACTTGTATTCAGACAAGAACGACTTGATGAGCTCTCATCGGTGACTGCTGTTGTTTTTAATTTAATTACGTAGTTTAATTTGGATCCTGTCAGGTAATAAGCACTGCTAATATATTTGGCAAATACTGTAGGCCTATGCACCTGAGAGTATAGGGTTAAACCCCCGTGATCATACAAGGCGACCACAGAAGCCAGGCGTCGACGTTAGTGGTGCAGATGATATATTTTGAAAACGACCAATTGGTTTACAGCATAAACAGCTTGGATGCTCTATATTCAGGTTGCTTTGTATAAAGCTAAAACAACGTGTATTTGGGTAATTTGTATGTTCTATCAACTTCATTTTTTGGGTGAGTACTAAGTTATAAGATTTACAATGTAACGGTTAACAAAGGAATATGAAAGAAACTGTTTATTTTATGCATTTCATTGTCTATAGGCTACTCTGTTTCCTGGAAGTATGCTAAGCAAATAAAGTGATTCGGATTCATAGAACTAGCTTCTCAGTGTTAACACGAATCTTACGAAATTAAAAGCATTTGTATTCTACCAAACACCAAGATCCGAAAACAACGTTCAAATGTAGTTGCGTTAGATCCAGATTCAGTAGCCAGTTAAGATTAGACACAACGGAGCACAGTGGGGTATATCCACGGTGAAATTGATTGTATATTACTGGATACATATTAATGTAAGTATTTTAGTCATTTAGTACTGTATTCCCTACTGGATCAAGATATGTTTGGAGAATTCACAATGAAGTTGCACTTCAGCATCTGTAACATTGGTATGTTGACACTGAAGTCTTAAATGCAAAGAAAGCAAATTTTACTAAAAACGGCCTACATGCGGGTTATAACTGATTACGACTGGTTCACATTGGGCATACCATTCAGACAGACTACGAACGGACGCAGGCTGTAGTTCACACTGAGCGATCTTCTCCATGAGTCCGTCCATTCGGACTGGTTTAAAAAAAGACTACTCGAGGTTCGGGGAGTCGTGCACACAGCCGCATTTAACTGCACTTTATCACCGCAACGCCTTATATATATACTTTAGGCATTTTCCGCTACACCTATACAAGTGTAATTTATTTAAAATAATAAAAAGGTAAATTGTATGTTACTTGTAAAATTCGAAGGAAAGAGAAAAGCGTTTGATTGGTTCAACGCGAGTGAGGTGCAAACCTGCCAACTCTTCCGCAACGTCTACGATTCGAACGCAAAGTGATGCGTTTGGTAGCGTTTGTGTGAATCGAGTGTGAACCAGCCTGTTTACAGTTTCCTTAGCATTAAACCTGGACTATCGCATTTGTTACATTTTTCTTAACGCAGACCAATGAAAGCTGAACTGTTTAATTCGCTATAATAACTGGAGTTGTCTTTTTGCCTAGTCTGGTTATGAAGTAGTTGAACGTGTAGGTCTAACCCTCGTGTGAAGAGCCCAGGCATGTGAATTAACTGTGTAAGGAGCAGGTGTACAATTACTGCAACGGGAGGTCCCATCATGTATAATAATTGCCCTCAGATGGCAGGACCTTTGTCTGTTGTGACAACCATTTTTTAGATTTGAAAACCCCCAAAAGTGATTCAGAACATTTTGCATTTCCTATTAAGATCAGTTAGTTTACTCAAAGGAGGTTATAAGCTCCATTTAGAAATGCAGAAAAACAAGCACAGCAGTCAGTAGAGCAAAATATGCAGGTACCTATTAACCCTGTATTTGTTTTTAAGGAAAATATGTGGGCACTGTTATGGAGTACTCAGGTAAAGTTCTACATTTTGCCTGTTCCCTATGTGCAGAACCGAACATTTACCTAAAGAAATAAGAATTGTTTACAAAATGCTGTTACGTTATATGGCCACCAGATGGTAGCAATAGTCCAGTTAGTTAGACAATGACACACCAGTTTTGTCACCGAACACACGGCTACTGTGAAGTCCTGATGTACACATAACAGGAAATGATCTGCTTTAAAATCATTGATTTAGATTAGTTCAGCTCCTCTGATCAGTTTTGACATGAACACTCAGTTAGAGAACTCATGCGATAGATAAAATATTTATTACATTCTATGTTATTCGTTCTAGGATAACACATTTGACATAAAATACATCTGTGGCTTTTGGCCTCACCTCAGGGATCCCCTGCTCATAATTTTTTTTCCGCTGATAAGTGGAGAAGCTGACTGTATGAAAGCCATGGGCAGAGGGCAGATAGCTGCCCCTCTGCTTAGATGAGGCTGGGGAGGAGGAGGCAAACGCTAGCTCACAGCAGGGAGATAATGGATCCGGTAAGATTTGAATCCCTTCCCCGATGATCAATGGACAGTAATTACGTTGTTAGCGATAAGGTACTGCTATTTCGATTGACAATTGTCTGGTTATCGACACTTAATAAGCTTGATTTGAATTTAAAAGTGAGTTCCCTGCCTGAATCCCCGCTTTGCTTCATGTCTTAGTCAGTTAATGTGAAATGCTCTGAGCATCAAATGCTTGCCCATCACCTTTGTGTGACGTTTCATAGAGAGGCAAAATTGTATTAGATGAAAAGTGAACTATTCTTTTGAAGTCCTATAAAGTGTTGCTCTTGTGATTGCAGGTAATGCTCATCCACTTCCAAGTCATGCGCATCCTGTTGCTCAGCCACCACATGAGTGTCACTATGTGCTGTGTGAACAGTTCATGAATGTGATGAGCAGTCTATTGACTACTGTGACTGATTAATTCAATATTCTGATCATTAATAAACACAGCCTCAATGGCGGTGGGGAGGCGGCTCTTCAATTGATAGATTGTGAATCGATTGATTATAGTGCACTAGCCACTATGTATTAGGTGTACTTTATAGTAAGTTCAAGAAAGAAACTGCAAAACAAAATAGGATTAGTAAAATAAGTTATATCCATTGTGCGATGCAATTGATTCTGTATTACTGAAAAGATATGAATATATGTACCTAAGTAATTATTTCACATCAAAAGTATAATGGAAAGCTGTTTCTTTTACTACACAGTAATTACAGTAGTTGTAACCTCTCTTTAAAAATAGAATCATTTAGAGTTACAGTTCCCATCATCCTCCTGCTCACATATGTAACTGAGTTGGATTTACCAGCGAGCAGGAGGATGATGGGAAATGTAGTTCTGAGCAGTCCATGCGGGTACACGGGAAGCCATCTTGAGGCAGGGAATGCAATTTAAAAGTTTAAACAAGTATTCAAAATGTAAAAAAAATATATATATATATATATATATATATATATATATATATATATATATATATATATATATATATATATATAGTTTTAAACAATATACACCTTACGTAAACAGTTGTAGCAACACATGGGAACATGTAACACAATAAAATAAAAAGGTCCTTATGCACCCTTTAACAGTACAAGCAGAATGTTACCTGTTATACCTGTCTATAACCCTCATGGGCAAAAATAGGTATGAAAATATCATACAATTTTCTGTAATATCATTTTAACAAGTTCTTGTAAACATGTTTAATTTATAGCACTGTTCTTTTTATGCTTAACACCCCAAATATTAGTGTAGCCTCTCTTTAATTACTGGTACCATAAATTGACACCCACTGGCGCAGTACTTAGAAGTTTGCTGTAAATCCCTGTCATAATAAAAAAAATACAGGGTCAAGTAGATTTCTTTTAGTAATGACAGCGCTACAGTCATAGCACGCCACCTCTATTTTCGTTGTAAGTGTAGCTGTTGTTGTGTGGACACTGCACTCTCACTTGTCAAGGAAACAAATCTGACCAGACTTGCTTGCTGTTTTAAAAAATGAATATTCTGTAGTGGATGAGTTTCTGCTCAAGCTGAAACAAAAGAACATCACCACAGAGGGTTTCACGAACATCTGTGGTGCTGCAGCACGTCGGAGCAAACAGGATTTGCAAATTGTGGTTCTCTTTTTTTTTTTTTTTTTTTTTTTTTTTTAATTGTTTGTGTGGTTTTAATTCATAACCTAGCAAGTGGTGTACACATTGTACAAATTCAGAACTGTGCTTTCCCCCTTCTTTTCTGCTATTCAAATATTGTTGATCACAGCAGCTTGGCAGCTAATGCCAAAAGGGGCTCATTAGTAGAAAAACAATATTATTCCATTGGTGTTTCACTACAGTGCCAGCACATTAAATCATTGCATGGTTCCGTACACTTTTTGGAATTGAAACTAATATGATAGTTCAAAGAACTTCTAAAGTACAATTGAAGGAAATGTTTACATGTCCGTGCATACTGTACATGAAGATGATATAAACTTAAGTTATATTCCAAAAGCCAACACTTGGTGGTGCTGTGGTAACGAGTAACCTTTTTTTTGTTTCCTTATTTAATGGGCTAAATAGCAAAATGTAGTGTTATTTACACAAATCTGAAATAGAAAGTGTACTTTTCCTTATTTCGCACATAACAATCCAGATATGGGCCCAATTTCCAAAAGTATTCCCACTGCAAAGTTTGTCCTGATTGACGAGTTGGAAAAATGTCTACTAATTGTTATAAAACAAGACAAACATTTAGGGTGTATCAGCAAAGTGCAGTTAAAATGATTGGCTTGTTTCTTGCTAACATACTTATGCAAACAGAATGTTCCTATGACTTGTAATCTGTATTGTATATTTCTTTATTTTTTTAACCAGGAGATTTACCAATGGGGACCAAGGCCACATTTACAAGGGTGTCCTGGAAAACAATAAAATACAATGTATATATTAAAAACAAAAAAAAAACATACAATTATGAATGAGTAATTCTGTATAAAAGTCTTGAGGATTATGTCTGTGTGTTCTCATATTTTAGCCACACAGAACCTCTGTGCTGGTACAGTGTATAGTCAGAATTTGAGGGGTGTGTTTATATTAAGCAAACAGACATTTTTCAGATAATGACGAGCTAGTTTACCAGTATATTCATTGTGGATGACCTGCAATAAATAAATAAATAAAGCATTCTTTATTGGCCTTTTATAAAAAAAGATTCCTTCCCTTTTTCAGCACCAAGTCTGTACAATGGCACAGTGGTACACACCACTTATTGGCTTCTTACATCTCCCTGTTCCTTTCTGTTACAATCCTAGAATACATACCATTACCAACTATCGAATCAATGTCAGCACCATGGAGGCCTGCAGCCTGTCCACCAGGACTGGAATATTTGACACTGGTAAACAATACCTTGTTTTTTTTTTTTCATCTGATTAACATTATTCACACATGTTACATGTATACTTAATTCCCATAAATGTTTATTGATGTTCTGTATTTATTTCCTTTTTTGGGGGGGATATGTTAAATATATACTGCTATGTATGTTTTTACCTGGTAAATGCAAGGTGAGTTCTACAGTTAGATTGCCGTTCTGGGCTGTGCCAAGTTGCTGATCTTTGCTGTGGATCATGCATTGGTTCTAGCACACCCATGGATGGGGAGGCTAAATTGCCAAGGGCTGCCTACAGGCTATGCACCCAGTGCACAAAGAACCCATCTTTCAAGCAAGCATACTAAATAGACTGTTCCTTGAACAAGCTCCCTGTGTATTGTGAAATCTAAATACTTATATTATCGCGCAGTGATATAACGACGTTCTGAGTCAATCATGATCTGTAGAATGATAATATACATGCTATACAACATATTCACAGGTGCTTGGTATTTTATCCAAGTAAAAACAACCACTTTATAAAATTCCAGACCTGAAAAATATCCTTTAGCTATGCATATACTTCCATTCTCAAGAACTGTTATTTATTTTGATTTGTATGTAATTAAAAACTTAATGTAATATCTTTTCAGATTGATCAACTGCTTATTCATCAACAAACAAAGCTTATTGAAAGTAAGAGTGTTATCTCCCTAATGTAATTTAGATTCAAAACAGAAAGTCTGATCCTGTGTTTCTCGAATCTACAAAATGCCACGATATGCTATAAAAAAGAACCACAGTCTATATATTCCCTGCAGTGTGTTGTTATCTTTTATCTTATCTAAGACATCTAATCAAAATTTGGTAGCTTTTAAAAATGTGCTGCTACATATCTCAAATAGACAGAGTTATTGGTCAGATATTTTGATTGTTGATCAGCACAATTGATATTGATGAAACAGATATAAAAGTCCCTATACCTGTATACCTGGTTTAACACAGTCCCAACATATACAGGAATATAGGTGAACTGTACATGTAGTTCAGTCATTGACACATGAGCTATGTTCAGTTGAGAACATTTTGCCCAGTCAGTCTCTGGCTGTCATAACATAGGACTTCCTCTATTCCGTATATAAAACTATCCCTGAACCTTATCAATATTTTTAATGGAAGTGCTACCTTACTGTAGTATTTAATGAGAGTATGCTTACAAATGTCTGCTAGAAAAAGCACACAAAAAATAGTTATCTTTGTTCTTTAATTAGTTCTTCTAGGCTGCAAGAGTAACAACAAATATCAAATTAAAAACAGTTTAGGACAAAAGGTATTTTTTGCGGTGGAAGAAAACGACTGCTGTACCCGAAACTGGTGTGGGCCCCTGCGTCCCTTTACCATAAAGGTCCTGGATAATTATGGCCAAGAAGTTTTAACCCTGAGCAGACCTTTGAAATGTGGTAGCTGCTGCTGTCCCTGTTGTCTTCAAGAGGTAATACATGTATAGTATTTTATGGAACAACTTATTGACACATTTTATTTTTATGTTCACAAATGTAATGCCAACTATATTTTATGTTCACAAATGTAATGCCAACTATATTTCATGTTCATAAATGAATTATCATTCTAAATTAAAATAGCTTAACTTTATGTATTTTTTTCACAAAAATGTATAAACACAAAACCATATTAAATGGCATATTTTAAAATCTGATTCAGAGCTAATTTCCTAAACATTCATAAAACAAAATAGCCCTGTAGCCACTGATTTATTTTTTTATTTTTTCTTTTACAGTTAGAAGTGCAAGCCCCGCTAGGCAATCCAATTGGTTACATCAGTCAAGACTGGCATCCCTTAAAACCTAAATTCACCATTCAGAATGAAAGAAAGGAGCCTGTCCTGAAACTTGAGGGCCCAGGTCCTGATTGCATATGCTGCTCTGATATTATCTTTGAGGTACATGCATGGGGGGGGGGGGAATCGTTACTGTCAAATCAGCTGAACTGTAAAATCAATGCAGACAGTTAATGAATGTTCATGTAGTTATCAACATTCCATCCTTCATGATGAGTACCGGTTGGATGGCAAGTTTCTAGTAGGTCAGATTTACCCCCTGGCCTGATTACAACCTGGACACAAGGTGCTGTAGGTGTCTCCTGAGGTGTGAACCCATTTAGTACATATATTGTTAATAGATTGGTATAATAAACTGTAATGAAAGTTGCTGCTTGGAAATCAGACAGCATATTTATTTATCCTCTCTTCAGATTTTAAAAAGCTTTGAAAATCTAAAATTATGAAAATCTATGCAGGTGAAATCTGTTGATGACACTCATGTAGTTGGCAAAGTCTGCAAGCAATGGAGTGGCTTTCTTAGGAAGACATTTACTGATGCCGATAACTTTGGAATACAGTTCCCTATGGACCTGGATGTTAAAATAAAAGCAGTAATGATTGGAGCATGCTTCCTCATTGTAAGTGTATAAATATTGCATTTTTAGATGTGTTGTCAAGGCAAAATAGTTGCTTATACAAAAGCTCTACAATCTGTGGTTTTTGTGTGTGTGTGTGTGTTTTTTTTTTTGTTTGTTTGTTTTGATAAAATAATAAAATACCTGATAAAAATAATAAAATAAATGATTTAGTCACAGAACAACGCATAAAGACTTTTTGATTAAGCACATTGGATATTCAATGAACTGTTCAAATAGGTTTGCTGATTGTCTTTTTACTATAATCTGATCAATTTCACTTTTGTTTTCAGGACTTCATGTACTTTGAAGAAAAATGATGACCAAGGTTAACCATCATTCTGTATGTGAGAGTCAAGGCTGTGGACCCACTGCATCCATGTTCCTTTTGGGGGCATCTATTTGAGTTCCACAAGAAGAAAACAGAAGACATTTATCTCTAAAAAGTTACCACATGGTTTTTAACTTGAATAGCTATTACATCTCTTTTTTTTTTTTTTTTTTAATTAGTAATGTATGTTTCTCGTTTTTTTAAAGGGACAAACAAATCTAATACAGTGTATAATTGTATACAACTATGGCCAAAGTTTTGCATATTTTCCTTTATAAAGTCAAAACCTGCTGAATAATGTTATGTTAACATATTGAATTACATACTGGTTTGTAATTTTCCATATACGTAATGAAAAACTGACAAATTGAAAAAATTGACATTTCAAAAACTAACAAGTAGTACTGTACTACAATCATGGCTTCCAGTAGACTTTTACGAAATCATTTTGTAGTTTCTTTCATTATACAATGTTAACTAAAAGTCTAAATTATTATTATTATTATTTTCAATCCTAAAATTCTAGTTGATGCTTAATAATAATAATAATAGTAATAATAATGGCATCAGTAATAAAACAAATTTGAATGAGATGGATGCATTAATTGTGTCAATTAAATATGCTATTAAAACCAAGATTTTTAACCAATTTTTCATTGCGGGATAAATCACGATTTAATTTTTTAATTGCTTGACAACCCTAATTAAATTACGTGAAACTGGAACATACTGGCAAACCGGTGTGGAGTAGCAAATACATTCTATTAAAACATTTGTTTTCTGAGAGACTAAAACCATGGCTACAGGAAAATAAATTTTAAAAATGTATATTTGATTGCAGAAAGCAACAGTTACATTGTTGTTCAGGGTCGTTTATTTTCTAATGTTAAAATATCCCTCTGTAATTGCTCCAAAACAGGGCCCCATGTGTTCAACATACATGCAATATATTGTTATCAGCACTTTTGCCAGTACTGATTCCAAAGAAAAATAGTTTTTTGCATATAATTTAAATACAGTTTGAAATATGCTAAGAGAAGTACTAGATTACCCTCTTTTCATTAACCACCCAATTTGGACCCTTGTAGTGTTAATAGTCAGAGCAGCTTAGTGAAAGAACCCACTTTGCTCATGCTTAGCGCTCCCACATTGTCTGGCTTGTTGGTTGTTTTTTTTATACAGAGAGTGGCATGCAATATCTTGTATTGTATTAAAAACTGTAATGGCTAAGAGTACTCGATTTAGAATGGAGTGGGACATTTCATTCTCCTGTAGGTGGCGATGTTTACTTTGTTTTCAAGGTGTCTTCATTTTGAACTTTTCCTTAAATGCCATGTGTATTTAAGCAAAATTTCAACCAATCCTCCCTCTTCTACATATGAATAAAACAAGATGGGTTTACACTGACTAACTATTGACTAGTGTCACGGGAGTAACTAGTTTTGTGGTAACAGCAGACATTATCAAAGAACTCTGTTCTTTATAACCTCATCAATGGCCAATATCGTGTGTGGCTGTGATAACCCACAGCAGGAGATTTTACAGCATGGGGGCTGCAGTTCAGTTAGTCTAAGCAGCAGCAAGTCAAAATAGCATTATTGAGTTGCTTAAACATGCATATTTACGACTTTACCCTTTAAGGATCAAGTTTTGTGATGTCTGATCTGCAGATAATTACAGTTTAAAACGAACAACTTTAACGTTGTCCAACAAGATCACTCCAGCCGTTAATGCAGTATGCTAGCAAACAGTACAATACGGTGTGTAGTGCTTGGTAAAGAATCCATCCAGCAAATCTCTCCAGCTTCGATACAGCTTGATCATTACTTGCATGCTATGTTTTGGTTATGTTGTGGATACTAATTCTTAGCATCCATTGTCTTCCTCTATCAGTCACACTACACATACCAAATCAATTGTTGTCTCGTGGGAAAATGTCCATTACTTAAAGCAGCAAGATCCAGTGTTCCTTGACAAGTTAAACTCTAAACTTTTTATAAGATGCAAATATACAGAAGTGATTATAAAACAATATGCTGACTTTTATTTTAAACAGTGTAAAAGCAGGGTTTTATTTATAGCAGTGTAGAAGATCTATACAGAGCACCAGAGGAGTACAATGTTTTGGATGCTTTCCAAACTGAGATATTTAGATTTTATTACACCAGTCTGCTCATTGAGTTATTGAATTACAACTTTGAAGCAGTCTGTGGAAAAGGAGCATAAAAGCTAGTCCAACACTGACCTGTCAAACACTGGGACTGGATAATAAGAGCAGCATCTTGGTCTTCTCTTGGCAGAGGATTTTGAACCAGTGTGGTTTTGTTTGATCTTGGCTACAACATGAAGCAAAGCACATAACTGCTTGTAAACCCAAACCATTAATTTCAAAATGATGTACATTTCAGTGAGGTTTCAATGTTCATTTCAAAATCCCTTTCACTGTGCCATCCAACCACTGTTGATGCAGATGACCATGACTGGAATATGTACAAATACTAAAATCCCTTTACAATAGCCATTGCTTTATAATAGTTTTAATATTATCTTGGAGAATTACACCCATACTGCTTTAATTAGCATTAAATAGCATTGAAAAGCAAAAGAATAAAGGTTTACTGAAAAAGCTTGGTAAACGTTTTACATTTGCTTTACAAAGTAATCTGGAAAACAGAAAAACAACAATGTAATTAAAAATAAAATGACATTTAGCAAATTAATTATACATGCCATACACTATATTTATTGGCAAAGTGTTTTCCCAAAAAAACACTTATTTTTTCTTTTTAAACTTAAAATACTTCAATAGAATGGTGTTAATTATACCACATCAGCAATTTATTGACGCTATTATAGTTTCTATGTTCTTTCATGCACTCTGGTTAACAATAAAAATTTTCCCTCAGGCTTTGTTTATAGGTTTTACAGATCTAAGTGCTTCCTGAGTACAGATTTCGCTTGAAATTGAAGCCCAACATTGCGGTCCAATTTTCAAATACATTTTGCTTTACTTGCTTACTTTTCACTGGGCTCTTAGACTAGGGTACTGATCTACAGTTAAACAGTTGTCTCTGCCCGGTCCCCAATTGACACAAATGAAACCTACACTGAAGAGTAAATGAATGTGATGAGATGACCAATTTGTTATGTAAACCGTCATTATATAATAAAGGATGGAGAATGGTGCATTTATTTTGTGGGCCAGGATGTAAACAAGAAAATCAAATTAAAATGAGATTCATGTGAAGTCCCTCAAAATGACTTACCTGCAAGGAAATGGTTGATCAGCTTGGTTGAAATTATTTTTGATATTGTGGTACGGATTAAATGTACAATTAAGGCATCTAATATAAATGTTTTATGTTCACGACATTGTATCTTGACCAGTGGCTTATTCTTCAGTGTGCACAGTTTGTTATTGTACTGTATATGGGAATGTTCACACATTCCTCAATCCATACCAACATAGTATTATATACCATGAACTTTCCACACTGTATGTATTTCCTGTCATTAGCATTCTCACGACTGATGTAATATTTCTTCTCTGGGTTGTCAAGAAGCAAAACTATAGCATTTAAATGTGGTATTTTCTTTTGCCTGCCAAAATTGATTCCCAAACTAACAGCTAAGGCTTTTCTTATAAACTGTGATTACTAAAAAAAAAATGTTTTGAAGTTTCTGAAGTTTTTTTTTTTTTTTTTTGAAGAATAACAGCTGTTCTAACACAATCACACAGAAAATAGGATGATTTAAAAGTACAAAATAATAATTAATCATCAAAGACTGTGTGTGGCTGTATGAATATATGTCTATATTTATTTAGATTTCAGTTTAAATACTAGCTTTGTGGTAAACTACTGTCATTTGGAGCTTCCTGGAAAAATGCATATGTTGAGGGAAACCAAATTTGGAAATGCCAAGCTTTTGTCACTTAAGGGTCTATTCTGACTTAGCCGTGATTTACACTATGGAAGATGTTAAACCCCTCGGTATCTCATGACTTAAAACGATGAGTCATAAAACTAATTCAAGTAAACAAACATTCCTTCATCAGAGAACTCCGTTGACTTTCATCATGGACATTATTGTAAGCTTATACCTTGCATTCATTCCTCTCTGCACCAAAACAAAAACCATTCACGAGAACGACATATCATGTGAAATATTATTTACTCAGCCCTTACAAAGATATGCTTAAGTACTGTACTTCATTTTAATGAAGTATAGTGAATATTATGACATGTCTATTAACATATTGTACACTCAGTACAGACAAAAAAGTAAATCACAACAGAAATAAATACAATCATGTTTTTAAACAATGTAGAAAGATATAAGTAATTTCATATTATATTGATTTTTATTAATTTGAAAATGTCAAATACATATTCACACTAGCATTTTACTGAATATAAACACAAAAGGAGTGTTACAACCTTTCTTAAGCATGTTTTATTAGTATTTTGGCAGTAAAGTAAAAAAAAAAAAGCTTACCACAAATGATATTAAAAAAAAAAAAGAAATAAATTTAAAAAAACTAGATTGAAAATTCTTCTTGTGGATATTACACAATGGTAAAGCATTCTTCTTCGGTTCTCCACACACACTAAAACTCTGTTTTGGAAGCCTTATAAGCCAGGCAGAAAAAAATGGCTAATCCTTTAAAAGCCATGTGCTGCATGATGTGCTTGCTTTGCATATACTAAAAAGTGTGCCTTGTTTCCATTTGCCCTCAGCCAGGACTGTGCTGAAAGTGATTTTAATCAGCTCTGCTTATTGCTATCAGCAACAGACCAATTGGAACTGAGATTGTGCTCCACTTCGGAGAGCAGCTGGCCGAATTCACTTTCTCCAAATTGCTTTGAAAGAGAAAGTGATCTTGCAATGGGATAAACCGGGTTATCCGTATCTTTATTGAACCTTGAAAGAGAAATTCCATCCTGGATTGAAAGAGACTATTTATACTATATACATCTTCTTAATGTTCTAGTTCTTGTTTAATGTTCTACACAAACCAGTTTAATGACCCACACCCAAAACTGTAAAACATCCATCCTTTATAGTGGTGGATATTCAGTCTCAATGACGTTATTTGTTTCGTTTTATGGTGGATTCGCTACTTTGACTCATAATGCCACATGTGACTTTTATACAGCCAAATTAATGCCAAACCATGATGCTGTACAATTGCTTAAATCATCTGAGTCAAATGCTACCTAAAAGAGCTAAACGCTACCTTAAGATTGTGGGTCTGTCTAGAGTTGAAATTAGTGCAGATGATGAAACGTGTTCCGAGCAATATAACGTAATGCAGTTTCCATCCAGAAAGATGATTAATGAATTCTGACTTGTGGCTTTTGTCATCATTAATGTTCTTTTCCATTTCCAAGTATTTTAGGTTGGATTAAGAGAAATATATACAGTACCATACTCTATAATTACACTGTGAGCACAAACCACATATATTATTTATTACATTATTTTCTAATGTCGAAACAGTAGATGTTTAAGATGTTTTCATTGTGGATTGATTAAAGTCAATGCAATACCATTTCAAAAAGTTTTTCACTGAATACAATTTTAGAATTACTGAGATTTTGAAACTTAGAGATTGATTTAAGAGAATTAGTCAGTGGATTGGAAGGAAAATATGTATTAGATATACTACAAAGGGAACATTTTCCGTGGCTCTTTCAGGAGGCTTTCAACTGGTCAGCTGTATAGAAACACAAGTCTTAATCAATGGGTTCAGTTCCCTTACATGAGTAGCCTATACAGTTGATGTTTTTTTTTTATTGAATTCATATTTTCTGAACCACATTAGTATTTGTTTATTTAGCAGACACTTTTATCCAAGGCGACTTACAGAGACTAGGGTGTGTGAACTATGCAGAGACACTTACAACAAAGATGACGCACAAGGAGGTTAAGTGACTTGTTCAAGGTCACACAGTGAGTCAGTGGCTGAGCTGGGATTTGAACCCGGGACCTCCTGGTTACAAACCCTTTTATTTAACCACCAGACCACACAGTACAAAGAAGTAAAAAAGTTGTGGAAAGATAGAGCTGTTGCAAGAATGAAAGTTATGATTGAGATCGCTGAAGTTCAACTGTATGTAGAAACCCAAGATGCTCTTTCTATGACTTTGATAATATCAAATTTTCTCTACTACTGCGCACCAACTGCACATTTGGAACCATATTCTTTAAAATGTATGGTGTTCTCTATATGACATATAAGTGGAGAAAAAAAATCTTTAGAAAACTATAATTTCTGTTTCCAAAGCTCTTTTGTTGTTGTTGTTGTTGTTGTTGTTGTTGTTGTTGTGGTTTCTATAGGAACACATCCGCATTGTGAGTCTAGTTGTTTAGATTGTGTGGTCGTATTAATTCTGCTAATTATGTTTTCGAGTCAGTTTTAGCAATCTTTCATTATGGCTGTTACCTTCATCTTTAACCAGGATTTGTTTCTGTGTGGTCACGCATGTATTCTACATTTAGATGAGTCTATTCCTTAAACAGTGCCTATACAAACAGCTTCAAAAGTCTGGCACTTCAGACAGGAAAATAAAATCAGTAGCATTTGACAGCACGAACATTTAAAAAGCAAGTTACTTCCACAAGAAGGATTAGTGGCATTATGGTTTTAACCAATTCTATTTTAATCAGGCCTCAAACAAAAGATGATTTTTTATAAGCTAAAGCTAAACGTGTACACTGCATTTGTATCATAAGGGGCTTTTTTTTTTTTTTTTTTGCTCCACATTTTCTTAAAGCAAATGAATAATTGATGCATGTGCAAACCTAGCAAGGTTGTCATTCCATATGGGGAAAAAAAGTATTAAAAGTCTATTAAAAATGCGTAAGCAATGCAAAATTGATTAATCATTATATAAATAGTTTTCCTTTTATGTAGCTTGCACACTGTTGAATGTTTTAAAGTAACTCACATTTATTTTAGTTTATTAAAATAGGACAAAAATTTAAAAAAAAACTTTTCTCTCCCTTCATTACTCACCGGTTGTTTTTATTTTTTTGGGAACAATGATTTTTATAAATTTTCCTTTTCTTTCCCCACCCCTTGGGAAGAGGGAAATGGGGGAGACAGTGCAGATCAAAAAAATATCACAAGAATACAGAAATACAACATAATATCAAGACAAAAACATGAATATTACAGCAAGATACAACAAACTATTACAACTAAAATATCAAAGGATATATCTTAATTAATTGAATGGAAGCTATCCTAGGGGGTAAATGTTATAATATGCATCTGATCTTATTCAAACAACTGTCCCTCTTTATCGGAACCACCCACCTGTTAATAAGGATTACCATACCTCTCTAAGCTTTCCAGTGGTGGCCTATGCTTTACAATACTTTGACTATGGTTATTTCTACTTTATATTCACAATGAGAGACATCTTCCTTTGACCTGAGTTCAAGATTGACAGCAGTGAATAGTAAAACCTAAGCAACATTTTTAGGTTCACTGTGTAAGATAATTTTCAGTCAAATGTGACATCTGGGATCCCCTTTGGGTTCTGCAACTCTCTAGAGATAGCATATTATAGGCAGGTCATTGAGCCTTACACAAGACCATTTGTTTTACCACTTACAGACCTTTCCTCTGTGGGCCATCACATTTAAAAAAAAAAAAACAACATTTCCAGCTGGTGTGTCATTATGCTGTACCGTAACAAGATGTAAATGTGGAACAAGGAGATACTTTTGATAATGCCTGAGCCTTGCACAGCAACAGAACAAGAGGATTACAATCTCTTTAAGATGCTGAAAGGAGAGGACTTAAAGTATGATTTTTGTATTAGTGTGAATGTGTTTTGTGAACTGTTTTAACTACTGTTCAAGCTAACAGGTGGTCAGTCTGTGTGTGTTATGTTTTATTTTTGACAGTGCATTTAACCCATTGACAAATTTGCGATTAAACTGATTGTAGTTAATATTCTGGACCTTGGTTTTATATGACTTTCTACCGATGTTTTAAACTTCCAGGTTGTTTTGTGAAAATGAAAAGTTGTGGTAGTGTATTTGATAGGACCAGACTTCCCGATCCAGCTACTTTTAAATGTGGTTCAATGTCGGTTACCTTGTTTTTTTTTGTTTTTTTTTCAGACAAGTAACTACTGTAAATGTGGTAATGTGTTATATCTTATGGGGAGAAAAAAGTAAGTAATAAGGTACAATTGTGTTCAATTAACTTGTAACTTTTTAAATGCAACTTCCCCAGGACAGGTTGTATCTGATTTCCTACTATGTTTCAGATCACTGTAAATACATGTGAGAGATTAGAATATTGCTACCAGCAGCAGGCTACCTAAGTGAAAATAATTGTTTTTTGTAACAGTTGACAGGTGTAGAATGCACAAACTTACTTTCTTATTTTCCTTTCAGCACAGAGAATCCACCATGGATGAGATTTATTGATTGCAGTTGTATATGGTTCAAATTTATTTTTAATAATAAATTTGGCTGGAGGCCTCGTCATTGGGTGAGCAAAGGCTGCCTGCATAGGGCCGGCTGGAAAAAACATGAACGGTTTCATGCAATTCCAGTGCTACAACTAAGAAGTGAGCAACCACCAACCCCACCCCCACTCCTTCACCCCCCTCCCCACAAAAGACGAGGCCGCCAAACCATGAATGAAAAATAATAGTGATAAACGCACCCCACAGTGGCGCATGTCACCTACCCCCAAATATTGAAAAATGAATGAAAATGAAAGCTGACACACAGCCTGTCCCCTGGAGCATGACTGCGTTGGGGGAAAGAGCCCAGCCTGTCCAGCCCGACCACGCACCCCACAGAACTAAATACAAACCGCTCAGCACTCAGGTAAGGAAAAAAACCTGACTCACATATATATTTTAAAAATTTTTAGGAGGAAACCTCAAGGAATCCATGGCTGAGGGTAGCCCCTCCTCCAGGCTCTAAGCGGTCGACTCCCATTTCGGCCTCCCAGCTCTTGACTGAGAGGCCGAAACAAAAGAAGCAACATGAGAGAATAACGCACAGAGCCTGTATGTGCTTGCTGATGGTTGTAGTTCTGATAATTTGTATTGTTTCATTTACAACTGTTCATTGAAATGTTAAACTATAGGAAGGATATCATTAGCATAAGATGAACCTTGTCTAGTTTTTTTTATTAGTTTACCTCTTTATGTTTGAGTATTTAAAGCTATAGATAAATACCAGTTCAGTATTGCTGGTTCCTTTGTGGAATAATGCTGTTTCCATTTAAGATATATCATGTGTACTGTAGCTTGGGCTAAACATAGGTTCATACTTGACTGTGCTTTTTTTTCTAACTTTTGATCTATTTAAAATATATAAGACAAAAATGAGGCAGAGACACAAATATATCTGTGCAGTTTTCAATGGCTGTGTGACCACTCCAGAAAAGCAGTACCTGTTAATACACATCTACAATATGCCAGGAGATTCCATAGGCTGCAAGGAATTCTGGCCCATTCCTGTTCAACACAATCATTTAGAACACCTGTGGGATGAGCTGGAATGTGTACCAGTCAGTTTATCTGAGGCAGCTTTCAGCTGGGAATGAATCACCATCACTAAATCACTCAGGTGAATATTAGACTTGTGTAGGAGGCAGTGCCTTGTATCAAATCTAAGCAGTGTGTACTTGTTACTTTTTACCAGGGGTACACTCCCTTTAATCCATGCCTGAGAAATTATAGCAAAACATTTATTTATTTTACGGACTGAACCAGGAGCATCCACATCCCAGAAACACTGAGTAAGGGCCGTGTACTCGAAACTTCCACGTCAAAATGTTTTCATCAGACTTAGAGCCCCGTTCACTAAGATTTATTTAGTCTGTGTTTATGAATAAAATATATTTTTATATTCATGAGGCTTATTTGACATTCTAGAAGAGTTTCATTTATGTATATATAAAAAAAAAAAAAAACAGACTTTGAAAAAAAAACATTCATCAGGTAACTCATGAGTTTAATTTTTGTAAATAGGGTCCATAGTTTCTAGAGTGGGACAGAGTAATATTATCCTTGGCAATCTGTGTGGTTTTTCTTTTCTTAATAGACCATTAACCCAGTTTTATATTTATATTTCCTCCAGCACTTTCTCTCATGTAACAGTATAATGGCTCATTGAATAGGCAGACCAGCAATAGGATTGTCTTCATATACTGCAATCTCACTAAAAATATACTGCAGTCGTGCTGTATAAACACAGGCAGAACAATAAATAAATTGGATGCAGCACACAACAAAGTATCCTAGTAATATATTTCTGTTGGAGAGCTTCATAAAATAATTTATAATTTAAGATGTAGACAAATGTTTCAGCTAATTCCTTAATACGTTTCTGAAGATGTCTTCTTGGCACACATCACTTGAGATTTATGATTGAGTGCTTTAAGTTATGAATGAATGACTCAGTAATGTGTGATCTTCCTAGGGAAATTATACCGATTGCTTAGGGAAGCAAACTGTTGAATAGGTCTAACATAACACGTAGTAAATCTTGCATTATAATGCATATTATTGGCTATTTTAAGTTCAAGATAATGTTAAGTCAAGCTAAAGTTTTATTATACATTGCCACGTTTTTTGAAGGAACCCTTAAATTGACCAGATTTATAAGGTTCTCATTATAGTCGTTGCCTTCTAATGTTAATGATTATAACCCTTGCGCAATTTCAACGCAGCAGTAATTGTTTTGTGTTGTGATAGCTACATTGGTTTCTAAATGTACCACTTATTGACTATTTTAGAATACACTTCATGCTGTCATTAAAATACAGAAATTGACTCTTGGATTTAAAACAGTTATACGGAAATGTGTCCAATGATACTGTACCGAGTGCTTTTGTACAGAAAAGGGGTAAATGTATTTTAAATATACAGTAGGTTTCTCTTAATTTAGCAATAAAAACATGTGTCACAGCTAATTGAAGTGTCTAGTTACTTTAATCATGCAGGTATTTTAAGACTTACAGAATGTCGAATGTGTAACAGTGCTGTCAGTCCAGTCTTTAAAGTATCAAGAATATCATCATACAGTTTCCAATAGGGAAGGATCTGCTGAAGAGACTACAAGGAGATGCATTGATGAAGTGATTATACATGTAAGGAAGGACAAAAAAAGGGACAGCTCCATTGATGGCAAACCAGTAATTTAGCAATACTCTATGAAAATAACATGATTAAAGACGAGTGATTGAAATAAAATCTATTTTAGGAAGCCGTCTTGTAATTATAGCAGAGGCTCAATCAGACTATGAAAACACTGGAGGGATGGGTGGCTCATCATTGTAATCGAAAAAAACAAATTCTAGTGCAGGAAGACAACTGCTCAGTACTGAAGACTGTGTGGAAAAGGAGGTTTCTTCTTGTTTGTGATATAAGGATTCTGTTACTGGTGTAACAGCATATCCTCCACAATAATCCTGTTTTTTCTTAAATGATTGCTGCTTATTAAGATTAAAAATTCTTAGCATTTAAGTGCATTCCCAAACTAATTGTATTTATATCATTTTAAAATTATACACAATTTTGTGGTTACTTACGAACCATGTACTGTACAGGCCTATTGATCCCTGATTCTAGATTAAATGTTTAGAAGACATTCTGCACAATCATCAATTACAATTAATGGAAATACTGCCTTTAAAATACCTATCAGATCTCTGTAGGCAAAACACAAATGAGCCATACCTGCTGGGAAGTTCTGTTAGCATGTAAACCCTTGCAATCTGCACAGCTCCAATGTAAACAAACCTGCCACCTATCTGATCATCACAAAACCTATAAAGCTTGCAGTTTTCAACAGTGCTGTCAAATAAAAGAAGCTTGGAAGAGAAAAATACCAGTTTTACGTAACCTACAGCTCTGGACAAAAGTTCTGCATCACCTGATATATATATATATATATATATATATATATATATATATATATATATATATATATATATATATATATATATATATATATATAATAATGTTGATCTTTTATTTAACATCATATACAAAGAAACTACAAAATGATATTGCAAAACATCTACTGGAATCCATAATAGTAGTACAGTATTTCATGTTAGATTTTTGAATGTACACAAAACTGCAAAGTATATAGTGTAATTTAATATGTTGATGTAACATTATATAGCAATTTCATTTGATTTTATGAAGCAAAATGAGTTAATTCTATAGGGTGGTACAAAACGTTTGCCCAAAGCTGTATAAGGTTTATGCATTGTGTACTTACTCGAATAATCAGGAACAGATGTTGCCTATATTAGCTGGCTGTCTGGAGGGCAGAGTTTTTCTTGACTAGTTCATTCCAAACGTCTAAATAATGTATCATGTCATATTTTTAAATGCCACGAACTGCGAAAATATTACTTCTTTTCTCAATTTGAATAACAAATTTCATCCTGTTATTAAACATATAAGGCTATGTATCAAATTTGTGATATATATATATCCTTATATTTTTGCATTGTTTTTACTAGAACACGCAACTGCAGCTTTTGCATCAATTTCATTGAAAGCTTTTTGAAACAGTACTGATTGTAACCATGTTTCTGTTAAAAAAAAAAAAAAAACTGGTTGTATCGTCTTGGTATCACTGATTCGTAAGTGTGCCAATGTGGAGGCCCTGAAGGTGTAAATAATGTGTTTGATGTGTATTGTTCAATACAGCTTAATTACTTTGAATTTAAATTCCACGTGGCTGGGTCTTGAGTGATTCATTGATGGTCAATCAAGCCCCAGCCACAGGGAAACCAAATACTATGTTGAGAGAGAGTAAATTGGCGATAGTTCAGTCAAGGTGATTGCCCAACCTGAACTAATAAGGTCTGTTTATTTGGAGTGTTTTCTTAACTGATGTGTTTTGTTCAAACCTTTCATTTGTTCCTGTGTATTGTTTGGTTTATTTTGTTTATTTGTAAATAAAAGGGCATGACACAGCATGTTAAACTACCCTGCCAGTCTAAAATATTCTGTGGAACAATGGATCAGTTGTCCTGCTGTTGAGAAAGGTTCTTTTAGTATTTTAATCCAAGGAACAGGCAGCCACATCAGCCTTTGGTCACAATTTGTGAGGCTGGAAAGAAGGGGGTTTATATCTAAGGAACGAGTCTGACAACATTGACTTGATTATTGGAAACTATTTCACAATGTGTTTTAGTTAATTATCTGTCCTAAATGTATGCGTGTTATAGCTCAATAAATTGTTATATAAAAAATGTAAAACATGTAATCAAACGTTACTGTCAAATTTTAAGGTGGGTCCAAATTGTATATGATTATAGTAAAGCTGCACCGTAATAGTCCACTAACACATATCATGTAGTTGCAGGAGGTTAATAAACTAGCCAACTCAGAACTACAAAATGGCAACTATGTGAAAATACAGCTCTTTTATTACTAAGCCAGTAGAAAAACAACAGAAAAAACCCAGGCACCAAACCAACACAGGATCCTAGAACTTAGTGTAAACAACAAATGATTCCACAGATTGTTCTAGAAGTTAGTGTCATCTAAACAACATTCCAGATGGTTTGCTTAAGACTTTGCACATCTAGCAATACCATCTGTTACATCTTGCTGTATCAGTCCACTAATTTTATTGCTTAATAATGTAAAGTTAGATAAAATCTCATGTTTAAATAACAAACTTTTAGGAATAACCCATGTAACTATCTTCATATTTATAGTAACTCTATATTGCTATGAATTGTAAAGGGTTGACCAATATGAAATTAATATTAGTTTGCACATAGAATTTACATCTTTACTATACTCAGATGAACCACTGGACGGTATCATTCCAGATGTAACATAAACAGATAAAACCATCCAAACCAATGACTTGCTACAGACATCATTGTACAGCAAGGCTAATCAAGATGATGTGTCTGGGTTTGGCTTGTGGCATGCATTGGCTAATATGGCCATGGTTTGTCTGAAGGACACACACACAGTACTGTAAAATGTTGTCCACTGTTTGGTGTCTAGAGGAACAACAAACTTCAATACATCGGAAACAGTACTGTAAACCACAAAGTTTTTATTTCAGGAGAGGCTAAATTACCAGCCTTGATTACTGAAAAAAATCAAGCAAAGGTATTCATTAACATTAAATCCCAGCTGCAGTGCACTGGAGGAATGAGCACTGGTGCAGTAGCACTTCCATTGCATGCTCTCGTTTAAATGACATGGTCATATCGATGAGCGCAGCAATACCAATGCAACTTTAGAATATTTTTCTTATATATTATTTGAGCATTTTTATTGCTGTTGCACAAAGCTTGTTAACAGTTGTTTAATATTAGAAGCAGAATAGCCATTCATTCATATTATAGGTTAGCTCTTAAGAATAAGGTTACATAGCCTTTCATATTTTGGCCAGGGAATGAATCCTTCATTTTTCAGTAGGCATATTGACATAGCACCCTACATCTCTCATACCAGTATAACCTGGCTTGAATGACCTTGACTTTATTAATTAACCAAACTTCACCTTTAACCAAAATTTATGATTTATAAATGAGGACAGTTTTATTAGTCAAGCGTAAAAACAGTAATTAATCACAGTTAATTGCTAGTAATGAATGCAAGGAATCCACATAGTCATAGCTGAATCCCATTCGGTCCATATAGTTTAAATAGCTAAATGTGAAAATTATATCCAGACAACGGATATACCATTGCATCACTAGACCATAATTACAGTTGTCTTCATTTTCTGATTGTAATTTATATGCTGCAAAATGTAAATTATACATCATAGCTGTGCTGTTTAAATGTTTAACTGAACTGTCCACTAGTATTAACACCCCCTCCCTCCACCCACACTCCTAAAGCCATGTGTGGTCCAGTGGTTAAAATCCGGCCCTTGTAACTACAAGGTCGCTGGTTCAAATCCCACCTCTGCCACTGACTCTCTGTGTGACCCTGAGCAAGTCACTTAACAGCCTTATGCTCCATCCTGTGGATGAGATGTTAAATCAATGTCCTATCGTAAGTGACTCTGCATATAATGCACAGTTCACAGCCTACCTTTGTAAAGTGTTTTGTGACGGTGGTCCACTATGAATGGTGCTATATAAAAATATTACTATTACTGCTTTGGTTAAAATAGTTTTATACATAGCGGCACTTGACCAGATACATTTTACCTATAAAGAAAATATAACTGTACAAAGCAGCTTGAAACTAGCTTCTCCTACTCAATGTATATTAATAAGTCAACTGGTTTATTTATAATTAATACTAGGGGAAAAGTTCATCATGGAATAGTGATGTTTGGCCCATTCAAGGTCAGCATTATACATTTTTTTCCCCCTATATTCAATTAGTTTATGAACATTTTGGGGCGGCAGACAATACAAAGCACACTGACCCCTGGTCTAATGATGTGAGGACAAGCGAATTAAAGTGTAATTATTATTGTATTTTGCCAACTGTTGTTGCATCTTGTTGTTTTTTTAAACACACCTCTATGGAAAACACTTTTCTTAAACTGCTATTATATAATACTATTAAAGAAAAACTGCTGACAAGATTAGATACAAAAGCAAAACTTAGCACGCTGGTAAATGCAGTCTCTGTAAGTCACCCTGGTTAAAGGAGTCTGCTAAATAAACAAATAATAATAATACAAATATTAATTTGGACTCAACTCCGTTTATTAGCACAATTGAAATCCTTTTTGCATCTTTAAGAGGAGGGAAGGAGACATTCTGACTGACATGTCGAAGACAGCATTATATCAATAATGTCAATAATTAGGGGTAATATAAGGTGGCTACCCAGGTGCTAGTGATAACCTGAAAAAGGCTCAGATTACTTTTGAATTATGCCATTGTTATTACAATAGAGGGCTTTTATGACGCACCTAATCCCAAAAACTGTAATACAAATAATTGCATGCAATTATACTAACCCTACCCTGATAACCATCTTTATCACAACGTGTGTTTATTTGGTACATTAGGCAACACCTTCATTAAAATTTCATCCCAGCTACAAGTAGTTAAAAATCCAAAGAACTTACAACAGCAATTTTAGAAACCTGGTCAAGTGTATTTGAAAGAAGGAAGGGCTTTGTTATAAAGTAGTTTTATGTTGTAGTTTCTGATAGGATACAAGAATATATAGGTCGTGAAAGTAGTTTTTTTTTTTTTGTTGTTGTTGTTGTTTTTTTTTAAATGTATAGATCAAATCTAGACAGCTGGTATTTCACGACTGCCCCTGGATCCACTATAAGTAATGTATAGCATGAATTACTAATCAAAAATAGATGAGCAAAATGATGAACAGAATGATCAAATTAAAGGGTGTAAACCAATACTAATTTTCTAATTTGTTACATTAATGTTCTTGTTGTAAATGATGGGTTGAAATAAAAGTGAGATTTACAAAGTATGGCTTATACTTTAAATTTTTTAAACATATGCAAGTATTGGAATACATCACACATTCAAAAAAGGGTAATGAAGGCACTAGACAATACGTTGACCAACTGAATTTATTATAGTGATATGCCTGGTCTGTATCATTGTGTACAGGTGGGGGTAATTCATATACAGCACCTGTGACGTATGCTGTATACTGGTGTTCATTTTACAACAGGTAGGTTTTCCCACATTGGATGCCTTAATAAGACAATATCCACGTACCGTAATATCCTTGTCGATTTCTCTAACAAAATCATCCTTTCTTGTATCGCTTATAACAAATGAACCACGTCGGATTCTCAGGAAAGACTATGAAAAGTCTCTTCTAACTAATACTGCCGTCACACAACCGGGTGAAGTGAAATCAACAGTTTAACAAGCCGTTCCTTTGAAACTGTGAAAACCCAGGTCCTGACCACACAAGAATAGTGTACTTTTTTTTTTTTTTTTTTTTTTTAAGGGGAGTGGGAAAGCGGTCGATGCCTAACACAGCTGTATTTACCAAACAAAAAAAAAAAGCATTGATGTTTTCACCTTCACTAATAAAACATTTGTTTGCTGTTTTCCCTTTTGTCGCCAGAACGTGTGCATTGTGTACACAGCAGCACTGCAGTGATTGAAACATCACTTGCAAGTACAGAACACACTGTTTAAATAGTATTTATAGTTCCACGCCTTAAAACGCCCCTTTGTCTCAAACACAGTATTTATAGTACCTACGCGTTACAGGACAGTGTTCTGTTGCATCCTCTGACAAAGAGGGTTCAGGGAAAGTTTGCCCAGGAGCTGCAAGTTTTCCTTTACCGTTATTAGTATCGCGAGACCCCGAGGCTGTGTGTAAACTTTCGATTGAAAACGCTGTCGCTGATCCGAGAAATAGACCAGTGATTCTGTTGCTCACTCTCACTGAGCGAGTTTGTGTGAGGCCGAACATGGCGTTGGAGTACATCCAGTTATTGTATCTCTTTATTTTAACGGTTTTAGAGTTTACTCATCCACTGGAGCCTGTGAACTCGGAGCCATTGCCAATTCCAACAGGTGAGAATAAGAGTTTTTTTTTTTTATTTATTTTATGTTTTTATTTATTTTTTATGCAAAACTTATTTCAGTGACCTAAGACAAAGTCATACTGCAATTTATAAGAACTACTCACTGTGTTACTAACAGTAGTTATGTTAATGTTTTACTAAAATAATCCACACACACAAGGATTAACTTCTTTTTTTTTTCCAAAAGTGGATATTTCACTGCACAGTGTTTTATTTGTGGTCAAAGTCCTGTTCATTCTGAAAATGTATGATAATTTGCCTGTTTATATATGTGTCTATAATGTTTATGGTAGTACAGTAAGAAACATGAATTCACCTAGTTGAGCCCCGTTAGAAATGGACAGTCATTGCCAAGCAAAAAAGTAACTGAACCCAGACTATACTGGTACCATCCATAAGAATTTTATTAGGCAATGTGGATACACTATATTTGGAACTGGTACCAAACTGCCTTGTAAAGTATTCCTAATCACTAGTGTAAATCATTTTAGTACATTTCTCAATATTTTCATTAAAGATGTAAACTTATATACATAAAATGTCACATTTCCTTTGGTGAAAGTGTGGTAAGAAACTGTAATGTGTATGTTACTAAAAAAATGGGATAATCGCATATTGGTTTATCTGTACACTGTAAGACCTCAGAATCATTAGAAATCTGAAATACTATATTGAGATCATACTTAAGTAGTTATATTGTGACTAAATGAGTTAAAATACATATTTAGCATTACCTAATTGAAGCACTGAAATACACTTTGAATAAGTGGTAAAGCTTAATGTTACCATTGTCTGGTCTATTCAGAAGATTTTTTCTTGCTTGGAATAACTAATAAACTGGACCTTTTCATCAAAGGAGCAAGTGTGTGCTAAGGTTGCAGTTTACAGTAACTGTAAAAGTAGGCTGTAACAGCTGTTTTTCTTAATTGCAAAATTCTCTAAACTCCAGTGTAGTTGATGCTATGTTTCTAAACCGTGGCACTTGGCATCCATATGGTCTGTATAATTATGTCTTCTACTGTTTACAGCACTTACTTAACAAATGGCACATTCTGCCCATTTTAAATAGCCAGTAAATGGCATTTGTTGAACAATTCAATTTAGTATTAGCAGATCAAAGTTAATTTGTTTGAAATACATTTTTTCATTCAAACATTTAAGACTGTAATTTAGAAAATCATAGCAAATAAAATCAGAATGAATTTTTTATAGTACAGTGTGTATTTGGTCTGGGAGATAATATGCCAGGTACTATATAATGTGGTCAATAAATCTTCACAGTGTGAACTTTTGCCAGTGTTCCATTTTGAAACAGGGTTACTGTGTTCTTTCTGAGAAGAGTTTTAAATTGCTATAGGAAGAAAATCAATATTAATAGCAAAAAATCATGTTTTAAAGCATCTGCATTACCAAGCACACTCATGTAGTTAATGTCTGCAAGAAACACTAAATGCATGGTTTCAGTCTTTATTATTTAAGATCAATAATTTAATCTGATTAGAAAAAAAAAAATCCGATCAGCATATGAAAAATGTTAAGTGTTTGATGGGGAATGCTCACCAGATTATATGGTTACTGTAAAACATGGTTACATTGAGCCCAGTTATGGAGTAACTAAATTCATATGTGTCATATAAAAAATAAAATAAAAACATTTTTAATAATTGTTAGAGAAGCTCATTGTGCTTCATATACAGACACTGCAGAAAGTTAAAAGGGTTTTCTCAATTTTTACTTTTTTTTTTTTTTTTAATGAGAGTTTAGTTTCTTTGTACATGTCATTAAAAAAAAAAAACACTTTTGGAAGGCCACTAGTGAAAGGTTTAAACTCCAATCCACAGGCAAAAAAACACCGTAGTTGATATTTTAAACATTTCATTACCGGGCATTACATTTTAAACATGTGATGTGAGGTAAATGATGCCTTTTGGCCAGTTCAAGCTGAGAAAATAACACTTTTTAATCACTATCATCAATTACACTCTAATTATAAGGTTGTGAAGTTTTACGAAACCAGTGGTGGTGCATGCCCTTAGTGACAAAGCTACTGTGTTTACAACAACATTCTTCGTAGAGATATGTAGACTAGCGGTATATTTGCAAAGTGAACCTTAATTTACCTACTACAGTTGCCGCCTGGGATCATTTTACCATCGCACTTCTCTGAAACCTCGAGAAATCTTTCACATTTTATGTCCCTGTCCACAAACTGCTATTCAAATACTATACTTTCAATCGCATAAACACATGCGGGCCATGGTCTTTTCTTAATAGTTCCTAATAAAGTGGCAATTTATGTAGAATTCCAGTTTAAACATTGAATGGCAGCTTTATAATATTTTTGGTAAGCATGCCTGTTCCAGGTTCTTTTTACTACTGTGTTATTGCAACACCAGTAGTGTAATTTAATTTAGAATTCTGTGTTTTGCCAACCACATACTGCCCAAACTAAAGAAGAAACTCTCCCACATGTTTTAATTGCATTGCAAATCATCATTCAGCATAGCACCGTTAGTGATTGGACTATCATTAGTGACAGTCTGATTTTTGTGTTTTGGCCAGCAGCAGAGGTATAGTGGCATACAAGTGCTAGAGAATGGCCTCCTCTGTCATGATGTGCATTGTTAAGAGATGTGTTGGGCCAATAGTTATTTTAGAACATATATATAAATGTGTGTGTGTGTGTGTGTGTATATATATATATATATATATATATATATATATATATATATATATATATATATATATATACATATACACACACACACATATACACATATATATATATATATATATATATATATATAGATATATATATATATATATATATATATATATATATATAAACCAATAAACAAATGGATGTTGCACTACTTTTGACATTTCTAAGATGCTTTCTTAAATAAGTTAAATTTGTTAGGACACTATTTTTACTCTTGTGCAAAGTATTTCTAAGACTAATATATAGGCGGATGCACCAGTTAAGTTATCAAAGGCAAGTAATTCACTTTTAGATCTGGGTACTACCCTCTTTAATTTAATAATACATTTTGAAAGCCAAACAGTGAACAAAGCCTAATAAATATTCAACCATTAAAGCCGAAAGAATACCATTTCACAAAAGTGTAGAGTGTGAACAAAATAAAATAAATAAATCATGGGATGTAAACTGGTATCGTTTTTGTGAAAAAGCAAGCAAGCAAACAATCTAATCTTCTAAATTTGGGGGAAATGGCTTAGTTAAATGTCCTGGGTTATTTTTTATTTTTATTTTTATTTTTTATTTTCTCAGGGTGATACCAAGGGATTCACTGACATCCTACATGAAGGGTTGGGGGATTTATAATTGTCACCTAATTCCCTCATGTTGTGACTTTGGCTGGGGGGGGGGGGGGGGGGGATATGCCCTGTACAGCATGTGATCAGTTTTGTGACTTTGATTTTTGAATCCTCTCCTATTGCCTGAGGTGATAAGACTGTTTGCCAGACTGCATTGGGTGAAGATAAGAGCTGTGACTGCACAATCACTTGTATTGATTGAGATTAATTAACCACTTTGTAAAACTATGGCTCGACCAGTGTAACTTAAAATTTAAGGATGCACATTTGTTGTAGAACAGTTCAAAAGTGAATATAGCAAACTGGCATTGCATGTTAGTTTTTTTTTGCAAATAAATGTATTGACTAAAATAAGAAACAGGACATACTGTTCTGTTTTACCAAAATTTGAAATAAATGTAATAAACAAATAAATAAAACCCTCTGCATAAACAAAACTGGTTGGTTTATGTTTTTTGGAAAAACCGAGAAAAAAGGTGAAAATAAAGTAACACCATTTAATGAGATGCAGAGGTAGCACTAGCCTTTAAAAATGTGCATTTGTAAAAAGCAATCAAAATCTACGTTTCCAACCAGAACATCTGCGTTTTTACATATTGTATCAAAATAGTTATATCATTTTCCTGTATAACTATTTCAGATTAATGACGTTAACATGCAAAACAGTACACTGTATATATGATGGTAGTAGAAATAGACAAAGACAAGCTTACCATGAAATGTTTTCTTTTGAAAATCCCCCATTCACATCATTAAAATCAGTGTTGTAGAACGTGTACCAGTGTCTCTGCAGGTAGCTGTCAACTTCAGAACTGTTTACAGTTTTGCTGTTTAAAGGTTCTTTACATTTTCCTTTTAGCCTTTTTTTAAAGAGGATGCAGGGAGCAGTGGAACCATTTTTACACATTGCATTGTATAAAACTACTTAATAATATAAACTAAGTTATTGGACAGGGGTAAAATGGGGAAATGTTGTCTTTTACATTTGTGTTTTAGAAACGCATTGCTGTTATTTTGCATTTTTAATAAAATTTCCTGTGTAGATAACACAGAATTCTGCATAAACAAGACCTCTGGAGAAGACATCCTACAAAACTTAAAACAAAATCTGAATCTGCATTATCAGCATCTCTGTTTGGTTTCACATACCTCAGTAAACACTGATAGTGGACTACCTTACCTTACTATACCGTACCTTACCTTATGTAAGGTAGGTGAGGATTAGTGTTAATCGGTGTCTGTGAAACCAGACGTTAATGTAACGAGAGATATCTGGAGACTGTAGATGGATTTCTGCTTTCACGTGAAAACAGTGTCAGCAGCCAGAGGATGGCAGCCCATTTATTTTAAACTATAGTATCATTCAAAAAGCTTTTTTGATTTCAGTTGCAGCTGAGCCATGATAATTGAAAGTCTAAGTAAACCCCATAAGGGAACTTTAAATCGGCATTAGCCTAATGCTTTCTTAATGACTGTTATTAAGACCTCATCCACAAATGCTTACTTTCAGCAAAATTAATTTGCATAACAATTACCAGCAGCATTGATGGAACTTTACTGTCTTAAGTTCTGATAATGATGATGAATTCCCTAATCGCATACGTTAAGCTTACTTATACCCAGCCAACAAAAAATGTACTTCTTTTGTTTTCCCCTTATTCCCAGAAGCAATCATAGCATGTCATTTGAACAAATGTAAATACATTTACACCTTATGGATGAGCAAATTCTGGATAAAGATAACAAAATTGTAAAACTGAGATAAATGGTACCTGTTTGAAGAGATTTAGTGAATAACACTTGTACCTTCATTGTTTTCTATTACATTATATTTCCTAGAAACTCCTGACCCTGTAAATAGTATACTGGTGGTGGTTTGTAAATACAATGTGTTTTTGTGTGATTTAGATGTGGCAGGACTGGGAGGTTAGACTTCCCTCTCTGTCTAATGTGAATGTCAGGTGCAGCAGGTGTTGGTTGAATAATTGATAGTCAATTAACCCTGGTCACCTGCCTTTAAAAAAGGGTCTGGAAAACCTGGAGGTGACTGGGAAGAATCCTCATGTCTGTGTGTGGAACCAGCGTGAGCTAAAGATTATCACTGTGCATTTAACCTGATTAATTGGTACGGTTTATAGGGTAGGGATTAATTTAGGGGATTTGAATCCCACCAAAGTGTATTGATTTTGTGTTGGGGAGAAGGTTCCTGGAGTGGGACTTCCCTTTTAGTGGGAGCAGCGCTTGACCAGTGTTTGGCCAGATTTTGTTTTGTAGCATATATGTCCTTCCGCCCTAGGGCTACCACTGCTGGTACCTTAGTGATGGTCACCAACCACTGCAACTGCCTGATTGTGTGATCTTTTAATAAAACCAGGACATCTGTGTAGCATTTCAGTATCAAACCCTCTCTCTCTCGTCTCCCAGTGGATACCCACAGAGTAACACAACACCCCATGTTACAGGTGTTTTTTCTAGAAACAACATTGTTTAGTCCTGTGGAAATCATTGACTGCTTAAAATGACTCATACAGTGTAATTGAGAAACATGTACATTTTGATTTTTTTATTTATTTTTTAATACTTTTGTATTTATATTGTATTTGGGGTTGCAGTCAACTGGAATTGCTTGAGTCCACATGGTTTATACATTGCGTGGTTCATTGCGGATGCTTTTTGGCTTACAAAATGTTTTAATAATCCATCAGGTCAGTTGAAAAATAAAGACTTTGCTGTGAGCATCTGGTAGCTGAAATAATGTCTGGCTGAAAAGAACGTCAGCTGTTCCATTGTTTAACGTGTTTGCTGTCTGTAACGTGAATCCTGTGGCTTGGAACACTCATATTTTGCACGTACTGTGCAGAAAAGGTCATTTATTTTGTGCCTTATATGTTAATTGTCTGTAATGTAAATATTGAACTTGTTTACTTCTAAATCTGGGATTTCTGCCATCAGTCTTCATCACCAGGCATAGCTGGAAACATTAGAAAAACCTATTGGAAAGAGAGGTAGTCCCTATAAAAGTTTATGGTAGTACATCAAGGTAAAAGCACATGATATGTAAAAAGGCACATTGAAATCATGACAAAGTGGAAAGCAATGAAGCATACAGAAGTCTGTAAAAATGTTTAAAACTATTGTCAATGCATATTAGTATAAGCATGGGAAAAGGATAGCACACTGCTGTACATAAATAGTATGCTAATTTAGACATTCATATGTTGGAATATATGACTATTACCATGGCCATCAAAAGTGAAAGAACGATGTTAAATATAGCACACTGTGCACAGAGACTTAAATCTTACAAGGCGGTGTGAAACAGTAAGAAACCAATTTTGAAGATTTACTGTAGCAGGTTGACCATGAATAATCTGGAGACCAGACTGTTGGTTATTGCTTCCATTTGCTAATTTTGACCCTGGCTTTTGGCAACCTAAAAGTTAAATAAATTACATGTGAAACACTGATATATATATAAATATAAATTATTGGATATAAGAAACAAGGTTAAAACAAACTGTCAGAGAAAAATAGCAGATTTGTAAATTGCTTTCTTTCACAGATCTATGCATTGCTAATATGCATGAATCGTTAACATTAGCATATGTCTAATCGGCAATCTGACCACAAAAACTACCAGCAATTGATTCCTTACCCCTTACAAACCTTTCAGTTACTTTGTGTGTAGCTATTAAGGTTTCAGAAATGTTAAATGAGGTAAATTGACTAGAACACCCAAACACCATTTCACCGTGGAAAAGGTAACCGCTACTGTGATCTATGTCAGTGTTATTTTAGGTAAGGTGTCTACAGTAAGTATGTCATTTTCGGTGGTATGCCAGTAGCATCCATCGGTGCAATGGAAAGAGAAAAAAATTGTTTATATATTAGTATAATATGGTATGGTGCATACTTTCCAAAAATAATTGCTCATAATATTGCAATAGCCAATGAGTCGAGTTATTCACTGTCATGTGAAAGTTTATCTAGACTATCGTACCCTGTGTGTTATAGAAAGCTTTTGGCTTTAGTCACTGTCTCTTACAGTAAAAGAATGCAGCTGAACGGATGCCCAGACGATGCCTGGAACTATTGACAGTTAACAAGACACTGTCAAGTTTTTTTTTTTTCCTTCCTAGACGTCATCATTTAAAACTGAAGCAAGCTTAAGATTTCCTTTATGGAGACAAAAGTGTCTGCTTTTCAAATTAGTCGAGAACCAGAGGCTAAAGTATAATTTTGACCGGTTGAAACGTCAAACATAATTGGGGTAATTACAGTAATTCCATTAAGTATGGGTGTTATTGGGGTATGTTCTCATTTAAAACCATTTTAAAGGTAGCTAAATGGCATTGATGAAATGGTATTATATTATGTCCCTTACGTACATTTTGCAGAAAATAATAGATTTATTTATTTTATTAATTTATTTATTTATTTTAATTAGGACTTCTAGACAACATTTTGAAATTGTGTTAAACTTCTGAATATTAGACAGTTAAAGTATTATTTTGTGTATGAAGTGCATGATTTTCACCCATAAATAATGTGTGGAACATTGTGCAAGAGATTGTAATTGAGTGAGATTGCAATAGTTAAATACTGGGATCATTCAAAATTAAATTGGATGTTTCTCTAGGGCTATGAGCCTTTCATCAGTCCCAACATTTCTTATCTTAGTATGTAACTTGTTAATGATTAATAGGCCCATAACAGCCATAACTTTTTTTTTTTTTTTTAAATGCTTCGCATATAGAATACTGTTAAATTACTACCCAGTGTAATTACAGTACTGTTATAAAAAGTACTTACCGGTATAGGAGATGCAGTAACACCATGGCAGAAGTACTTGGTTCTTCTAAATGTGACCTCAGGAATACTCTGACTGACTGGTTCACACTTTGTAAACAATTCTGATTTATTTGGGCAAACACAAATATATTGTAACAAGATGCACGGATGTATGTGAAGTATGTGCTGGTATAGTCTTACTTCCAGCAAAACGTGTTTCTGTTTAAATTGATGCTTTTTGTCTTGTGTTACTGTAGCAGTGTCTGTTTAAAATCAATGTGTTGAAAGCTGGAACCCTCATGGCACTTCCATTAGCAAAAACAGGCTGCCAGCACCAGCTACAATTTGAAAAAGTTTAGTGCAGTGCATTGTAGATTAAGAAAAGTACACTTGTAAATATTGGCAGTGTTTCCATTGGAAGTCCATATTTTTTTACAAACATTTCCAATGTAATATGTTTTAATTTTTCAATCAGTTTACATTCCAGTACAGTTTTTATATTAGCAACACAGACCCTGATTAGCAGTAATCCTGGGCAATCTTCTATAAGGCAGTACTAGGCAAGTATAAAGTTTGAGCCTTGAAGTAGTGTTTAAAATAGAGCTGCTTAAACTGCGAGGTTTTCCAGGTCTTAAAGGTTCATGAAACCTTCTTTGTGAACAACATGCGTTTTATCTCCTAAACTCACAAGACCAACAGAATTCAAGGAAAAGCTAATGGATGGCATAGCCTTTTGAATGCAAAACTCAATTTCGCTGTATTTGGCAGTCAGCAGGGTATGAGGGCCAGGGGCAGAGCCTTTGGAGTCTGACCCTGTGGTGTCAGCTAATCAGTGGTGTCCAGGGAAGCAGAGAACCACATAAGGAATCTAACACCCAAACTCCCTGAGTGTTGTCCTGGTATGACCCTTACTCACACTTACTAATAACTGAAAATGGTCTTGCCATATTTCCCCTCCTAAAACTACCAAATATACCGGTTTACTTTTGTGTAATGCACTTGATGTCAAGATATCATCTTATGCTTTTATCCAAGATTACCACTTTGTTAACATTCTTTAATCAACTGAATTACAAGCATGACAACAAGTTTGGCCCCCAAAACTAAACAAATAGATAGGGTTCAAGGGTATTTCTCTTTAATTGACTTTGTTGAAATCAAGATATGTTCTGTTTATATGTGTCTGTTTTGTATAAGTGTTGATTTCCTGTCCACTGTCATGATTCTCAGTTATCAGACAGAAGGGAGGTCCTGATTTTGATGAACACTGTCTGAAAGAGTAGGGGAAAAAAAATATATATTTTCCCATTAGTAGAGAAACATTTATACTGCTATCCTTTTCTAGTGTAAATAGTCTTGCAATATTTCAATATTTGGACATGGTGTGTGTGTGTGTGTGTGTGTGTGTGTGTGTGTGTGTGTGTATATATATATATATATATATTATTATTTTTTTTTTTTTACATAAAGCTTTTTACAAAACAGATGGTTACAACACTACTCGGAGCGACACACGTCTGTAAATTAGATTAGTTTGCCACATGCAAGCTTTCAAACCTCTTTTTATTGCTCAAAACCCTCTACTGCATCACTGTCATACAAAAAGAGAGTGTTCAGCCGCTGGCTAAGAATTTGCAGTTGTGGTTTATCTCTGAGTCTCGGCTTTGTTTACATTCAAGGCTGGAAATGGCTGGGGAATTTAACAGATTTTGTAAATCAGACTCTTGTGATCAGAAAACACCCAACAGCTCAGATTCAAAAGTGGCTATGAATAACAACATCTGTTAGGTAATGCTTGTTGGTAGCTGCTGCTGTAGCTTTTAATCTTAAAAGTTAATTGGGACTCTGAATTACACAGACACAAGTCCTGTATGTAGTTGATTTCAGCCTTTACAGCCGACTGTTCCAGCCTGTAGATTTGTCTACTAGCTGGGATCAAACCAACCATTGTGTAATGGGCCTGGCATTCTTTGGATTCCTGTAATGAAGGGATTTTTTTTTACTTGATAGATGATGTCATGCAGAAAGTGGGACAGTGCTCTCTATGAAGATAGAGTTGCAGGTTCAACTTCAGTGCAAAGAATGTTTGGTTGTATTTCACTTGGGAAGTTGTGTTCTTATTTCCCCAACTTCAGTCAGTTGTTCGGAAATACAGCCTGTGCAGAGGATAAGCCCTGCTGCGCTTCGCTGTAAATACCCAATAGTGAGAGAAATCAAACAGACAGGAGCAGCTTTGAATACAGTGAAAAACATGACCCTTGTTTGAACTTCGCCTAAACAGAACCAAATACCTTCCTGAAGGTACTGTAGTTACAGCAGGGGCCCCCACTTACATCGCCGGCGGTGTTCCTTACATTCCGTGTATGTCGCATACCACCTTGAGCAGCAATGCAAACAGTGGTGAATGTTATCTAATTTGTACGGCAATAATGCTTATAAAATCTGATGTACAGTAATTTCAGCATGTAACCCTCTGAGAAATACAAATAATCTAACTGGAGCATTATCAGACAGAAGGGAGGTCCTGATTTTGATGAACACTATATTATATATATATATATATATATATATATATATATATATATATATATATATATATATATATATATATATATATATATATATATATATATATATATATATATATATATATATATATATAAATTGTATTGCAGGCCTAGTTATTACAAACTGTAAGTCAACAGTCTGAAGTGCAATATGAGCTTAAGAAAGCCCCACTGCACTCTGCTATGAAGTTTATGTACACACTCAGCCACAGGGTGGGATATTAACTTAGACTTCACCCTATCTGAAATACCCCTTTTATTATGAGGAACAAGCCCCCATGGGATACCCCTTAACTGCACTAGCCAACTGTGTCTCATACGGACCTCCTTCTACGCCAGGCAAAGTAATTTAAAATGCCCACATCCTGACAATTTGTATTAAATTAAAATGCCAATAATAGGAAAACATAAATAACTAGGTCAGGAGCATTATGATAATATCGATTTGTGTCATGCAGATAGACTCTCCTATCCTTAGTGCAATTCAAGTTATTTTAAGAACAATACATATTTTTGATAATTTGTGGGATTGGGGTGCCAAAGGAATAAAAAATATAAGTTTTAAAATACTGGTTGTGCTTTCACAGCAACTTCTAGTTCTCCAGTGTTTTCTAAACTGCTGTTAGATCTTTTTAGTTGTATTGAGTGAAAATGTAGTGGTCATCTCGTAAGTTAAATACATGTTTTCAGGAATAATCAACAAATAGTAAGAAATATGGGATTCAGAGGAGGTTGCAGTTTATTGCATTCTGGGCAGACAGCAACATAAACTATTTTATACTAACAAAAATAACAACAATAATACAATTGTTATTTATTGTGCAATTTAAATATTATACCAAATTATACTGAAGTGTTGTAAAAATTTATAACTTCTTCTATTTCTCAGACAAATTGCTCGTACTTACTGTTGCAACTCAACAAACAGATGGCTTTCTTCGTTTCATGCAAACAGCGAAGTACTTCAACTACACTGTCAAGGTAATGTGTTTTAAAAAAATCCTCTTAAACTGTCAAAAAATAAAAATAAATAAATAAATAATTTTCAGTATGCACATTCACTAATTCTCTCATTGATAGCTGTTTGACCCTGTCCTTACTCCTGACAACAAGCATGCGTTGTACTGCTCTCCAACCTGGAATGTTCTCCTGACACAAGAAACGAATTCCATGATTTGCTATGGAAAAACCTCTACATGGCCTGGTTGTTATGATTGGAAGAAATTTGGATTTTTTCCAACAATTATCGTAATCAAAATATGTGGTCTGATTTACTTAAGTACTGGCTGTCAGATGTTGGACCTTCTAATTAATCATTTTGCTCATCATCATCCTTTAAAAGTCAGGTGTGTGTGTTTTTTTTTTTTGTTTCTTCATCTGATTCCTCCAGTTAACAGTTGAACTGTTAATGGATTGTTTACAATCTGGTGGAACTTCTTTTTTATTTTGTGTGCAAGTGTCTATGCGTCCTAATGAAGTAAGCTGTTTTCTTTATTTATTTGATATGTTTTTAGGATTTAGGTCCATATCATTGCAACCCTTAATTGACATATCTTTTATATCTGGTTCTTTACAGGTACTTGGAATGGGGGAGGAATGGAAAGGTGGTGATGTAGGCAAATCAATAGGTGGGGGGCAAAAAGTACGACTACTGAAGGAGGCAATGCAAAATTATGCGGACCATGAAGACCTTGTTGTGATGTCTGTTGACAGGTTGGGTTCAATTAATCTTTGACATTTACTACCAGTCAAAATATACACACGTTTGGTTAAAATAACCAGTGAGGTCTGGAACAGCCTTATCATATCCTACAAGTTCATTTAATTTGACATTTTGATAGCTTTCTTCCTCCCATGCTTTTCCTATGATAGGAAATGGCACATGTTGTAGAAGGCATTTCGTTAAATAAATTTGATAAGTTAGAGATGGACTTTTTAACTTGTCAGTCAGGTGTCAGAGTTTTACAGCCACTGTGGTAGATGTGGATGGAAGGAAACCATGCTTTCTGCAAATGAACCTTGTTGAGTCAATGCTGTGATTGATGTCTTAGGGCACTATCTGGGTGGCATCTGGTGAACCAACACAGTTCTGCAAATGTAAATGTACTATGAATTAAAACATGAATAGACTTTGAATATATGAAGAATGTAAAACTCTGCAGGGGTGATCTTTAATAAAATATATTGCATGTGACTATGAAATGCAGCCTTTATAACTGTACTAAAACATTTCTTAACTTGTTCTAGTAAAACAAGCCATGCTTTTCATTTATTTTGTCTCTTCAGTCACAACATCAGTCATGTTTCTTTTAATGTGCAGACATGCACAAACTGTAGTTTGCAGTTTCTTTAAAATATTTTATACCACAGCAGACAAATAGACTATTGGGAAGTTGCCATCATAGTCTTTCTTTAAATTACATTTATTTAAAAGAAACGCCTTTTTTTAAAAAAAATGATGTATAAAACTGTATAATTACTATCATTTGTAGATTTTGGAATCATGTCATGAAACATGTTGGCCGTGAAACCCTTTAAATTGTTTTTTTTTTTTATGTAATTTTATATACCAGTACTGAAACAAAAAAAAATCAGCTAGTTTTCTGAAGTTCCTAGCAACAAACCATGGTGCCATTGTGGTTTGTTTAAGAAAACGAACATAATACATGGTTATTTACTTTAACCACTTGTTTTGTAAATGACTAGGTATCCATTTAAAATGAATGCCTGAAGTAAAACACCTTTCTTAAAAGGTGTTTATTATACAGTGGAAAAATGTTTCTTAATTGGTATAAAAGGGTGACTAAAACTGCTAGGAACACAAGCAGCATGCGTGGCAAATTATGAGTTTAAAAATAATAAGCACACTATAAAAACTAGTATTTTGTATGGGCTTCAATCAAACATTCAGTTTATTATATACCTCCACCCTTAACTGCTGCGGGGTTTATTTTAATAATCTAAACAGTCACTGTTTAACTGTACTACTCCAACTGTATGTCCCCAGTGGTGATTTATTAACGCACTAACATTACTACATGCAATACAAAATCATTGAAAGTAGGTACCCAAAAAAGTATGGTTTGTACATTTATTTATTTATTTTATCTAATTTATTTATTTTGGGGGTTTTGCATAGTTGATGGTTTACAATTGCCACCTCCTGTTCAAAGTGACTAATCAATTTGTGATGCAAATGGTTTTGTTTTAGCCGATGTGCGTAACAATTCTAAAAACAGATGTCTGTTTAGTACAGAAACTTCACCTGGGAGCAGTTTCCTGGGAAGATTTTATGCTGTGGAGTTACACCAGATATAAATAGAACTACATATGTGCTTTTCGGTTAAAGTCATGTAAGAGTCAACATACAGGTTGAGCTCAAAATGGATTATAAACAAGGCCATATAGGCCTAGGATAAGTATAATTTGCTGCAGCCAATTGTTGCATATGTTGAGTATTTAGTGGATGTTTACAATGACCGTTTTAAAGGATTTAGGAAAGGAGTTGATAATTTAGAGAAAGCACCATAAGCGTGCTTGGTAAACGATAAGCTGTTTTCATAGCATCGGAACTTTTAGCAACCTTTTTCTTTTCCTTTTCAGTTATGACCTCATCTTTGCTGGTGGCCCTGAAGAGCTGTTGAAGAAGTTCCAGCAAGCGAATCACAAAGTGGTATTTGCTGCTGAGGGGCTGGTTTGGCCAGATAAAAGGCTGGCTGACAAATATCCATCCATCCGGAGTGGGAAAAGATTTCTAAACTCTGGAGGTGAGATAAGCAGGAGTTTGCTGGGATTGATCCAGACCTTTTATTATGGGACACAATCTAAATTGGGATCCCCAGGACATGTCTGATCTGACACTGTAGATGCAGCCGTCAGGGATTTCAGATGGATGAAATTTCATGTGTACATAGTTAGAAATGACGCGTAGCAACTCAGATTTGTAGTTAGGTAGGCTTTTTAGAAATATATGTAGTAAAATGATTGCGCCTTACTGTATCAGTGTTTTTTTTGTTTGTTTTTTCTTTTTAGGAATTTCTTCTACTGTTAAGTTCTGCTATATTTATGTCTGGTTTCACAGACACAGATTTTGGACTAATTTACAGAGTTTAACAGTAGGTAATAGCCGCTAATGGCCTTAAAGGCTTTTGAGTAAAACTAAAGCTGTACACTGTTTCAATGTAGATATCGTTTTTTTTTTTTTTAACAGGAAGGAACTCTGTGGTCATTCTATGGTATTTCCTGTAGGGCAGACAAAATACTAGTTCATTCATTTCTCAGGGTTAGGTGAAAGGCGTATTCATTTCAGTCTGTCAGTGCAATCTAGCCAGCTTTTTTTTTCTCCCATCATAAACTGTAAGGGTGAATTTCCCCTGAACCACTGCATTCAGCAATTTGTGGTCATTTGTGTTTAATTGACAGGCCTATTATCTTGATGTTATTTTGAATACCAGAATGACTGCTTTAACTGTGGTGGATTGTTCTTTTGGCAAATTTTACATTTAACAGACATGTAAAATATTGATTATGTGATGTTTCATGGCTGCTTAGAAGCAAATGGGCAGTTCAGTACTTTATGTATAAGATGTTGTGCTGCTAGTTTTACACTGTAGACTTCTTTAAAGGCCAAGAATTTAGTGACCATGGCTGTTTACAAAACTTTCCAAGACCTGAAGTGGTTGTTGACAACTGTTTGCTTGAAGTGTAGTCACCATTTAATGTGTTAATTTTTTCATCCATATTCATATGTTTTGTTTATTTGTTCTGCTGTTTTAAGTGGTGGTAAAGGTGCCAAAGATTCATTTAGCAAAAGAATGAATCTCTATCTCATGCACCTGTTTGCAATGTTCATTCCTTATTTAGTAAATACATTGCTGATGCTGGTCTTAGAAGATAACCTCTTTCCTAACACATTCCTAATAAAACTATCAATTACATTTCTCTGGTGAATTTTTAAGGGGGTGAAATTCTCTCTTCCCATGGACCCTATGTTGTTTATTATCTCAATGTTAAGTGTATTTCTGGCCCACGTATTTCAGGAGATGTTGACTACAGCTGATTTTAAAATTGTTTGTTCCACAGGAATTATTGGCTACGCTCCACATGTTAACAAGATAGTGCAACAGTGGGAACTTCATGATAATGATGATGATCAACTTTTTTACACCAAAGTTTACCTGGATCCATTACAGAGGGTAAGGGGAAATGTAACAAATATTTCACCAAAAAGATGATAACTAACCATGTTTTAATTGTCTGGTTGTTCACCTGTACCACATGAGGAAAACATCTTCTCACCTGAGTTAGTATATTGTGGATTAGATCCGATGAATCCGCTCACTACAACAATTATAGTCAAACAACACTTTTATTAACAGCATTGCAATAGAAATACTTAGCAGAGCAGGTATATTACCTTATCACAGAGACAGGGCAGTAGTCTTTACTTCATTCTTCCTGCTCTAACACCAGACTCTTTATTTGCATTATTTATACTCATCTTTTCGTTAGAAGCTAATCTTACACAAGGTTATTCATTAAATGGTTATACAATCTGTTTCTGCAACTGCTGCTGTCTAAAATGGCCGCGAAGAACCATGTAAATAGCAAATTATACAAATATTGCCCGACTTGCGTGTAAAATTTCTTTCCAGTTGTTGGGTTTTTTTTTTTTTTTTTTTTTATAAAGGACATCTATCCTGATTTAAATAACCATGAGAACTCTTGTTAACTATGTTGGTCATCTTTAAAGTGACATATGTGGGCTTCTGATGAGTATCGCATTAAATGGCTGTCATTGTAATTATAACAAAAGATGTACAAAAGAACTGAAAAATGGAAAAAAAAATTCTCCCTTAAAGCTGCTTTAGAATTTTGTGTGAACTACACTGTATAGATTCTGGGCACATTCGTTGCATTTTGAATAGTTTTCCTCCTATAAATTTTAGGAAAGCCTGAACATAACTTTGGATCACAAGTCTCAGATTTTTCAGAACCTCAATGGAGCAGTAGGTAAGTTTTCAGTCCTTATTTAATTAAAATGCATTTACTCTAAAGTATAAGTGATATTAAAGATAACAATGTTTGTATTGTTGTTGTTTTTTCAGATGAGGTCTTACTAAAATTCGGAACAGAGAGAGTGAGAGCAAGAAACATTGTGTACGACTCGTTGCCAGTAGTCATTCATGGAAATGGAAATACCAAAGTGAGTCAAGACTACATAGCTGTCTGAACATCCTTTTAGTAAATTCACAACTGCAGTCTTTTTTAAAATTGTGTTGCTATAAAAAAAAAAAAAAAAAAAAACATATGGCATTGTCATAGGCAAAGGTGAAAGATCTTTAATAAAAGGAAAAATATTCCAGATGGTGCTCCAAATCCTCTCGTGGGCAGCATCTTGAACAAAATTACAAACATGTGTTTGTGGTTTGGAGATGATCCAACTGTAACATAATTTTCTAGACACAAGGACAAACATAACACTATGTAACACAATTTTTGTTCCTGGGTAGTAAGTGTTATTTCCTAATTGCTTACGCCTCAAAAGTATAGAACATTATAGGCTATTATTCCCCACAAACTTTGCTTTTGTGACCAGGACAGTGATATTTCAAAATATCACTATTTCCAATGGGCAAATTGGCAAATGTGTGTCTCTTTGTTCACATAAAGTCAGAAAAAAACAACATATGAATCCAAATTAACATGTATTTATACTAAAGTAATACAAAGATGACCACAAAAGATTTAGAAGTGAGTAGGTTTTCGAGATTTACAATTATACTGTAAATACAAAATATGTAATGTAAATACAGTATAATTGTAAATCCCCAAAAACTACTCACTTCTAAATCTTTTGTAGTCATCTTTGTATTACTTTAGTATAAATACATGTTAATTTGGATTCATATGTTGTTTTTTTCTGACTTTATGTGAACAAAGAGACACACATTTGCCAATTTGCCCATTGGAAATAGTGATATTTTGAAATATCACTGTCCTGGTCACAAAAGCAAAGTTTGTGGGGAATAATAGCCATGTTCTATACTTTTGAGGCATAAGCAATTAGGAAATAACACTTACTACCCAGGAACAAAAAACATTTTTTTTTGTTACACAGTGTAATTTATGTTGGGAAAGAAAAGTAGTTTTCATTTTTATGAATTTTGTATATCCTAATTGTGATCCTGTAAAGTTAATGAATAAGGCAATATTTGATTTACTGATGCAAAATTCAAAAGATTCTCAAAGATATGCAATTAAATCTGTTTCTTTCAATACAATAGCAAGATTTGGAATGGCTTTACATAGACTGGCTTGTGGTCATAGGTGCTGGATTTGCAATCGTTTTATTCTTTCCTTTTGTAAGCCATCATAAGTAGTCATCAATCCAAAAGCTTCAGTAAAAATAGCAAATCATAGCCATTTACTAGATATGGCATGCATGTAACAATCTGGAAGTGTTGAAATGTATTTCCTCAAATTTCGTCATAGAAGCAAGTGTGGCATTTTTGTTGTTTCTTTACATAAACGTGTATTTGTATTAACTATTTATTTCCTTTTTCCAAACAGATTTACCTAAACTATCTCGCTAATTACATACCTAATGTTTGGAACTATGAGCAAGGATGCAATGTTTGTGATAATGACCTCTTTGATTTTACTGAGCTTAAGGTAAGTCACTGAATTTGCAGTTTGCCGTGTGTTTTATTACTTACACAGCACAGGAGTTTAAAATACATGCTTAATATGATAGTTCTAGTAGGATGCTTAGTAAAATATAACTTCTGTAAAATCTCTATTGAATATTTTGAGTCTGTTGTCAGACACAGGCATAAAGGCATTGCAAAGCAATTCTCTGAAAAGAGAGATTTAAAACATTCAGACTTGAAAAATAGGAGAATTTAAAAAAAAACCCACAGAACTAACATAACTGTGGTGCCAAATGGTCATACCACTTTCAGAGTTTAAGCAAGTTTTGTAGGGATTTATAAACGTATCCAACAATAACATATGTTATACGGTAAATACATAGTCCGAGACCTTTATTAAACGCATGGGAAAGCCTGTGGAGATTTCTATGACGAGGAAATGCTACACAGCTGTGGTTTTAGAAAGTTTAGCTTAAGGGGATGTCACTCTTAACCATTGTGCTTTTTAGTGGGCTGCTCGGTATGGTTTTATCCACTGGGAGTGTTACAGTAGATACTCTGAAAATGTGTTAGTGGGTTCTGCCAGGCATGGCTACTAATATCAGGTTTAACAAGCAGTACAGTAGAAGTCCCAGAGGATTTGTTCTAACAATTTTTTTTCATGAAGATGCTGGGGAAAATGATGAGTCACATGTTTTATGGAAATCAGTCCAAAGTTCACGTCTGGAAACATCTGTCTGTTATCTGACTTTAAGTATCTGGAATAACACAGACATTCCAAGACTACCTGCATCACAGCCAAAAAAGGCAAATAACCATACAGTTTAATGAGTTGTGAAAGCTGTCGTTTCATTAGTTTTAAAAGAGATTATTGTGATATGTACAATTATAAAAGCTATCATTTAAAAAACAAACCTCATTAAATTACCATTACTTTTAAAATTAGATATAGTATGCATGATCGTGGTAAATGTGGTTAGGGGCCACATGGAAGTGAAGCGAGAACGAGAAAGGGGTTGTCTAATTCCAGACAACCCCAGAGATGCATCTCTGTTAGTCTTCAGAAGGTAATCAAAACAAGGGGTCAAGTGGTTTATTTTTAAGAATATGTTATCGTGTTATGGGCAGATTTAATAGATTTTGCTCTCCAGTGAAATCATGAAGGCCCAGTGAATTATTCATGTTTGGCTAATAAAGGCAAATTCCAGAAGAGAAAGAATCTATAATCTATTTAATTTAATATAATTTTAGTATCTATAACAGAGGCTATTACTTTTTCGGAGACACAGTGTAAACATAGGTCATCGCCATCTGTTGCAATGTACATTTTGTGACTTTGACATCTGGACAGAAAAAGAAGGAAATCTCGTCAGGGAGAATTGTTTCTCAAATGTGGATCCTCCCTTGCATGTCCTGAAATTTTCATCTATAATTAAGGTTTGTCTGCTAAATGTACAGAAGTAACCAAAATTCCAGGGCAGGCACGCATTCTAGTAATTTGAATGTATTTTATTTTTTTCATTCTGATGTACTGTATATAGATATTTATATGGAAAATGAAATGCACATTTTCAAAACCAATTACCAAGTCCTATACAAATCATTTTGGTTGGTGGGAAGAGACACTGGGCCAGCAAAAACAATGTGGCTCTCTCTCTCTCTCTCTCTCTCTCTCAACACAAATTGAAAGGCAACTTTTTCAAAACTTTTGAATCTTAGGCTTTTACACAAATTATATTGTGTTTTTGTTGTTTGTGTTTTTTTCTTCCATTAAGTATATTTCTCATTTATCACAGAATTTAAGACAAACATGTCCAAGCTTGATTTGGCATCAAGCCAGATATACAGTGATATATATGGTTAATGTATACAATATGCTATTTAAACTGTCGTGATGGAATGTTCTCTAATGTGTTTACATTATATGCATGTGGCTTCTTTTAACACATGTTATCTGTAGTTTATCTTACCGTGTGGAAGACTTTTTCATTGTATGTGTTGGCTCAGTACTTTAATCTTATGCCTCAATTTTATTTTTTTCATACAGCATGTGGTCTGTTTTTTTTTTTTCTTCTGACAATTTTTTTTTATTATTTAAGAATGAGGTTTCTCAATAAAAAAAAATAAAAAAAATCTTTCCTCTTGTTAAACCAGATTCAGAACAGTTTTGCCTATTTATATCAAATGTACAGTATAGTGTACCAACTAGGAGGCTGTGTGGTCCATCGGTTAAAGGAGGTCCCCGGTTCAAATCCCGGCTCACTCACAGACTCACTGTGTGACCCTGAGCAAGTCACTTAACCTCCTTGTGCTCCGTCTTTCGGATGAGACATTGTTGTAAGTGACTTTGCAGCTGATGCATAGTTCACACACCTTAGTCTCTGTAATTTGCCTTGGATAAAAGAATCTGCTAAATAATACAAATGCAGAGTGCTAAAACATTATAGCAAACATGACATGACTGAGAAATGAGATTAGACAAACAATATGAAAAGTGTTCAAAACTGTATATACTGAAAGCGGTAGTATTTGGGGACAATACTGTATTTAGTTTCAGCGTCTTTCGTATGTTTCTTGATCTTGTTTAATTTCATTTATCAGGAATATCCAAGTGTGACTATTGGTGTGTTCATTGAACAGCCAACTCCCTTTGTGCCTGAATTTTTTGAAAAATTACTGAACCTGGATTACCCAAAGGATAAACTTAATATCTTTATCCATAACAATGTGAGTACTCGCTGCAGAATTATGAAACCCTTTACTGGAAATTGTTAAGAATGAAGCCAGCCACTTAACTGTAACTGCCCTCCCTTGTGCAGGAAGTGTACCATGAAAAGCACATGCAGAAGCTGTGGGTGCAAAATAAGAATGTGTTTAAGAGCTTTAAAGTTGTGGGCCCTGAGGAGAACCTGAGCCAAGGGGAAGCCAGGAATATGGGAATGTAAGTTATTGAGTTTTTTTTGTTTTTGTTTTTCATTGTGCATATCATTTTTGGAACAGGCTATAGTATATTTATAAAGTTTGAATTGGTTAGGGAAACCATAACTAACTTTAAATATCACCTGTAACAAAAAACAATGTAATCCAAATTTTGTAGCACTTACCTACAGCAATTCCCTGTTTAAAACTAATTATATTTTAAATAATGTGTTTCTCCATGGTTTTTCTAAAACCGGTATATTGTCTGAATTGTCTAGCACAAAGGACAACAGCCATTTTCTAAATGGAATAGTACTGTAGTAGAGCATGTAGTTGCACGTAGGAGCACTTCATTTATTGTTCTAAATAGTTTCTTTTTACTGTGTTATTGTCTTTCCATGGGATTATTTCAGTATGTTATAGGAATCCCAAAACATTGACCCAATGAAGAACAATAAGTAGAATAATAGTTGGAGCACAGCCTCATACTTCAGAGCATCCTGGTGCTGCTCGCTAAAAAAACAAACAATAAAATAAAATCCCAAGGCTGGCAGTGAGGTGGTGGTGGTTGGGGAGGAGGTGATAATTCGAAAGCACAGCAAGACTGAGTTTGCGAAATAGGTTTATATACCTTCTAGGTAAATGGCAATTTGCTGCTACTAGGCTTGTATATTAAAACAATGAATGTGCCAGGCATGTATACTGTAGATTTCCTGCCCGAAAACCTTGCAAGCTTTATATTGATAATGTAGTTTCATGTTCTGTCTCTTTCTGCTAGGGAACTCTGTCGCACACGTGAAAGCTGTGACTACTATTTTAGCATTGATGCTGATGTTGTGCTGACAAACACCCAGACCTTGAGGCTGTTAATTGAACAAAACAGGTATGTGTTGGAGGATACAGTGGAAAGATACATGTAGAGTCCCACATTTCCTTTCCTAGTAACTATTTTTCCTGAAGTACAGAAACCACAAGAACAATTTACAGACTAAAAATCCCATCCAGTTTAAAAATAATCATGGGTGTCTTCCTGTTGGAATGAGCAGATGGTCTCGGTATGAAGCAGAGCTGCCACAGCTATAAATGGCACTGAGCAGTGAAAACAAAACAAACGAATACACTTTTTTGTGTGCCGTAAAACAGATGTCTGTTTGGTTGGCAACCCGTATATTATAATGCTTCTGGGTACTTAGGAAAATATTTTATGATTGTGGCTATGCTTGGGTAACCATTCTTGGCGAAGACAGTCATATTTATTTTTTTTACCTTTTTACCTGTTACTTTTATGATTTTTTTACATAGGGATTATAAAGTAAGTAGGCACACATCACAAAGGCATGACTATAGAGCTTAAATAAAGACCTGAGAATAGAGTTTTTCATCGATTTAGGAGTGTTTATTTTTCCACAGCAGCAGTGAAAAGTTAGACTTTTTTTTTAATCGGCCTGAAATTATTATTATTATTGTTATTATTATTATTATTGTTATTTGTTTCCTGCAGAAAAATAATTGGTCCTTTGGTAAGCCGTCATGGTAAACTCTGGTCAAACTTCTGGGGTGCTTTAAGTCTGGATGGTTACTATGCTCGCTCTGAAGATTATGTTGACATTGTACAAAGCAAACGAGTGTAAGTTTTTTGCATTATTCTTTGCCTGAGAATTGGTGTAAGTTACAAAGTGTTTAATTACAAGTTGCTAATGATACCAGTGATTAAACAAAGATATATATGCTCATGAAATGCATACAGTGAAAACTAGCCAACTCTGCCCCATTGATTAACTTTTTTGTTTTTCTTTTTAAATTTGGTATTTTAACTCTATTCTTCAATAAGTGCTGTGCTGCCCAAACTGATACGTTTTATTGTACAATATCGCTTTAAAGTAGCATTACTTTTTTGTTGTTTATTTTATGTAAACAGGCAAAATTATAATATCTGATCAGTGTCACTGATCTGCTTATATCTTGGTGAATGTTTAACAAATATTCTAACGTCTGAACCAAACCGCAGACAAAGTTAGTTGTTACTTGATCTCTTCCATATGGAACATGTGCTTTGTATGTCAAACATGCTGCCAAGGATTTTCCACTATTTTACTGAACTTTTAAAAAATAAGGTTGGGTCATGGTTTATTGGTGGTTGGAAACACACAGGAACATGTAATGAAAAACGGATATATTTGTATGACAGGAGGAAATATGCATGCATTTTTTTTAAAAAAGCTTTTCTTTCTCTTTTATTTTTTAGTGGTGTATGGAATATTCCATACATGGCTCATATCTACCTCATTAAGGGCGAGACTCTCAGAAATGAATTGAAGGAGAGAAACCAGTTTGTTTTGGAGAAACTGGACCCTGACATGGCGCTCTGCAAAAATGCTCGGCAGCTGGTAAGATTAGTAGCGTTTCCTCAATAGCACGTGCAGTTTTACACAGTAGTGTGAAGACATAAAAATAAACTATATAGGTTTAACAGTAATTAGTGTTTTAATGTAGTCTTTTAAGTTGTATTTATACATTATAACTTTATATTAAACACTTTAATTTTTGAAACATAAACAGTAGACAAAGTTGTCATTTGCAAATACTTCCTTTTTTTTCTGTGCAGTACTCTGTTGCATGATGTATGGTTTCTTCGTTTTTGAAGTGGGTGTTGAGAGCTAATGTTAGTCATGCATTTCTAACCGATTGCTTCAATTTTAACATTTTGAATGAACAGCAGTAATTTAAGCTATTATGAAATGTCAATGTGCCAATGAACCTTTTCTCAAAAAACTGCAGCTCCACTAAGGGAAAGAAAAGTTGGCAAGTATAAATGTGCTATTTGTTTTTTCAGGCATGACTGTCTATGTATGGTATTTTGTATAGTTGTAAAGGGATTGCTGCTCCAGTTCAACTACCATCACACCAGTTCTTACTCTCTACTAACCATGTACTCATCTTAAGCTAATAAGACTACAGCTGGCTTAATGTGCTTCTTTTCCTTTTTTTTTAAGCTATTGTGCTGTGAGCTTTTTCAAAATGTTGCAGCAGCTGATTTAAAGCATCTGCAATCAGCAAGGCATCGTTTACATTTCTCCCATGTATATGTTTAAGCTTTGCTTTTTGGCTGCATGCTCTATTTTTGAAAGAAAATACATTCCAGAACAAAGCTTCAAGAAAAGCCCTCTGCTTATGGCATCTCTTCTTTCCTTTTCGAGGTGTATGTTAAATAGAAAGACCCTTATGTTACACAACTTACATGGTGCCTCTCCTTCATTTTAGACAATACAAAGGGAAAAAGACTCCCCTTCTCCGGAATCATTCCATATGCTCAGACCCCCAAAGGTTTCATTTTGTTTTAATTATTTTTATATATTTGAATTTTACGTGAAGGGTATAACGGTACATTTAAGGACTGCTTCCCTTCTGCTAGCCGGCATAAAACCTAATTTTAAAGCACTCGCCAGCCATTTTGTTTACTAGCTTTTTTATTTATTTATTTTTATTTTATCACCAATCGGTGGTGTATGATCCAGTTAGTTTTCTAAATCAGTTTTTGTTCTCATGCTGATCCTCAGCTATTGTGAGATTTGTTATTCCAGAGAGTATGCTTTGGATAGATAAGTAGCTGTTTAATTATCAGTCCTGTGGGCTCTATACTGTAAAATGTAACTTTAATTAACACATAAAAAATAGTGTTCAAACTAACAGTGATGTTTGTTGACTTGAAGTGAAAAACGTATATACCCAGAATTCTCCAAACTTCTGTTACCAATTGTGCCCTCTTCTGAAAACCTGGTGAAATGGTGAATAAAAACACAGTTAATGAAGTATTTACTGTAAAGCATCTAAACTCGCATGTATTGTTGACTCTATAGTCTTAAGTGGTTAAAATTAAATACTGGAAATACTAACAGAAGCACCCTGCCTTTGAGGGCTTTGTTTGCACTGCAAACAACCACTGCTTTGTCAGTATCCAAATACAGGCATCATACAAGACAAAATATAATGGTCTGCTGTGTATGATCCCAGCGTATTTGCATATGCCTTATGTAAAAATGTTTGGAAATCAGGTCTTTTCATATTTTAACTAAAATAAAACTGCAAGCTCAAGGGAAGCATCCTGTTTAGATTGAACTGTTAGTACTCGTAATAAATTACAATTGATAAATGTACATGAAGTTTGGTATGAGGCTAGCTGAAGCCCAAGTTCAGCCCACTGTACACTCCTGCATTCCCTGCAGCTGTCTAACCACAAATCCCTTAACCATTTCCAGTCCAGGATACACTTGCTCCATTTAAGGGTCACTGCTGACACTGCCCTTTCAGAATATCGAACAAGATTTTAGCTAGATGTTAAGGGATTAAGTGATCTAAAATGCTATTCTATTCCAAAGCTTTCTCTATTTAATTAGCATTATAACTTCAAAAAGAGGAACCAGAGTTTGTCTTAAAATAAGTATTTATTATTATTATTAGAATCTGCAATTTATGAAAGAACTGTAACCTGGCCTGTAAATCGTTAACTATGAACCCACACTTTGCTGCATATTCATTAATCTGAATATTTCACCCTGGATCAAGCCTTGGAATATCCCTGCCATAAATTATCCCACTGTATTTTTACCCTGCTCCCATTCCCTTCATTGCCTATAAGCTAATTAAATATTTTAATTATTTGTCCAGATATGGTACAGGTCCCTTTTAGGTTACATTCACACTAGGTCCATTTAAAACGGACTCGTTCTGGTTAATTTTTTTTTTCTTTTTTTTTGGTCCTTTTTCCCATTTTGTTCAGGAACGAGTTTGTTTGTGATCACGATGCAGTTTTCAAGTACACTGTGTTTATAATATGGTCTGTGAACCAGATGTTTACAATGTCCTACAAGGCATTCAAAGATGGCAGCTATTGATGTACTTCTCCGGTTTTTAATACAGCTCATGTTTTAGATTCTTACATATTGCTGTGGAAGAAAGCACTGGGGGAGCACTTCGCTAATTTAATAAACAGTCTAAATGGACTTAGTGTGAACACAGCCTTAATCAGAATTTTAATCACTGTAGATCTGTGTGTTTAAATCCTGATTCAACTAACTAATCATTTTTTTTCAGGCCAGTAAAGGACAAGGAAGTGTATTATCTTTGAAGTATTTGTCTAGAATTAAAATAAATTTGAAAAGCATAAAGTATTAAGATATTTGTTTTGGGTTTTTTTTTTGTCAGGTTTTTTTTTAAAGTTGTTTTTTTTTTTTTCCTTACAGCAAGTTCAAAAATATTATTGGCAGATAGCAAGCTCTTCTTTTTCGGTATGTGAGTGCTGCATAATGTTTTACATTCCCATTTCCAGTAAAGTAACTTGACTTTCTTATTAACTATAGGGAGTTTTCATGTACATTACAAATCGCCATGAATTTGGAAGGCTAATTTCAACTGCAAATTACAATACATCTCACTTCAACAATGACTTGTGGCAGATTTTTGAAAACCCAGTGGTAAGTGTCAATGTGGACAAAATATGCCTGTACACTTCTGTATGCCCTGTAGAGCCTTTGTGAGTCTGAATAACATTGCTGATTTTAATGTTGCTAATGTAATCCTAGAGAATATGTACCTAGAGATAGCCACATTTAATTTGATAGCATTATAACTATGACTAAATCAGCTTTAAGTTGAATTCATATGGCCTGAAGAAACAACTGTTAAGTCTGGAGCCCACTATCCTGTTCTTAATCTAGTTATCAAAGTTTAGTTTTTTAAAACATAATTCTGAAATAGTTTATCAAGCCCACCACTTGTACAGTCATGTACCTGCCAGTTGATGTATAAATAAGATTCAGTAGAGGCGAACATGTTTTCATAGGTGTCGTGGGTGTTTTTTAGACATTACTAACAAACAAACATGTAATAAATATTAAACAGCATCACAGTTATTAAAAACAATCACTTCAGGCGGCACAGCTCAAGTAGTAGCGACAAAATAGCAAGCGAATGATGATAACTTTCTGTTTTCATACTGTGTATTTGAATGTGTCTCTGCAATGAAATGCAGTGATTTCTCAAGGGTCTGTGAAGTCACAGTCCACTGTTGGAGCTCAGCCGCGTGGTGTTTTCCATTAGAAATGTAGACACCAAAAAAGATGATTTATCTTTAAATATCTCATTACAGGACTGGAAGGAAAAATACATTCACCAAAACTATTCAAAAATATTTACCCAGAATCTGGCAGAGCAGGTGAGTATCATCACAGTGAATACAAATTGTTTTTAGAATTAGTGTTAATAACTTTTTTTTTAATGAACGTACATTATTTCCTATTGAATTCATGTTCAGAGATTTACCCACTTTTATAAATCACTAGCATTCACTTTTTCTGTACAATTGTATTTAGAGATTAATCATCTAATATATTGTTTTAACTGTTGTGTTCACACATACTTTTGATAAATCATGTAACTCGGGTAAACCTGAAATCTTTATCATCCATTGTAGCCCTGTCCAGATGTATTCTGGTTCCCCATATTTTCTGAGAAAGCATGTGATGAATTGATAGGAGAAATGGAACACTATGGAAGCTGGTCAGGTGGAAAGTATACGGTAAGATGGTAATTCAAATCTGTATCGGACATGTTTACCCTATATGTTTCCATTATTATGCAGTCATGCACACCATACCAAGCAGTGTACTGTATAGAGTGATACTTTCTAAAATGTGGAAAAGGGAAAGTAACAGTAGTATGAAAAAAATAATAAATCAGGAATTTTTTTTTTTTTCCCCCTAATTTGTGAATTCTGAAAGTGTATATTAAAATACATCAGGGCTTCTGAGTGGCGCATCCAGTAAAGACACTCCGCTTGGATTGCTGGACATGCCCTATAGCCTGGAGGTCGCCAGTTCAAGTCAAGGCTATTCCATTGCCAACCATGGATGGGAGTTCCCAGGGGGCAGCGCGCAATTGGCCGAGCGCCGCCCGGGGGACTTAGATTGGCCAGGGTGTGCTCGGCTCACTGCACACCAGTGACTCCTGTGGGCTTGCCTGTAAGCTGCCCAGAGCTGCATTGTCCTCAGACACTGTAGGTCTGGGTTGGCTGCATGGCAGGCCCGCAGAGTGAAAAAAAGCAGTCAGCTGACAGTACACATGTTAGAGGACAGCATGTGTTCGTCTTTACCTCTCCCGAGTCAGTGCAGGGGTGGTGGTGGGGTGGTGGTGGTGAGCTGAGACTAAAATACAATTGGACATTTCAAATTAGAAAGAAAAACAGGGTAAATTCAATTGGTGACTAGTAAAAAAAACAATCAAAATTGACAGCAGTAATTAAATTAGCATTAATATCCAAATTATTTTTCCCTCTAACGTATTGTAATTTTTTTTTTTTTTTTTTTTTTTTTTTTTTTTTTTTTTATAGGATAAACGCATTTCTGGGGGTTATGAAAATGTTCCAACAGATGATATTCACATGACGCAAATTGATTATGATAAGGAATGGCTGCATTTCATCAGAGAGTATATTTCTCCAGTAACGCTCAAAGTTTTTTCTGGCTATTACACAAAGGTAAGGTTGTAAGTGTACTCTAGAACAGGGGTTCATGGAATATTCTTTTTAGTTCTTATTACTGGGAAGGGAAAAATAATGGCACTGCCATTATTTCAACCTTTAGCTTAATGACTGGTTGGCAATGCATTAACAGTAAATGGTGTGATAATTTATTTTTACAACATGTTATTCCATCCCTTCTTATTAACAGTTTCTGTGTGGTGTCTGTGAAGCTTTTGTCAGGCTGTTATGTTTTTTTTTTTTTTTTTTTAACATAATTTAAAAAACTAAATGCAAATGATTAAACTTATTCATTAACATATTAAGACAACAAATAGATGTGATTGGCAGAGAGTAGTTGCATGTTTTTCAATGTATAGAGTACTTTAATTTCAAGTGCATTTGGCTTTCTCCTAACACAGCCAACCTAGGGTGGCCAGACTGTAAGTATTGTCATCAAAGACTGAGTACTTTAATTAACAACATATATTGCATTGGAATGAATGAACTTGAAAGTAATTGTCAGTATATTATACAAAGTAGCCTTAAATGTAAAAAAAATGTAACGATTTACCTGTCAAAGGACAGTTTGGCATCAGGTACATTTGCTGCATGAATCGTTAAATCTCAATTTGTAGATTGTAAAGCTTGTTTTGTTAGTTTGTCTTGAATATCTGAATCAGCTGAAAAATCCTATCTAGACCATTTTATAGGCAGTTTTTTCTTTTCTTTTATTAAGCAACACACAGCTGAGAATTATTTATTTTTGAATGCCATTCTTTTTAAAAATGTCACGCTTTCCATTGGCTTTGTTCAAGGGCTACGCATTGCTGAATTTCGTTGTTAAGTACACTCCTGACAGACAGGCATCATTGAGACCACATCATGATTCCTCAACGTTTACGATCAACATCGCTCTTAACAGTAAAGGAACGGATTTTGAGGTGAGTTTGTCATTTCAAAAGTATTGATTATCTACTTCAAAGTAACAGTACAGAAACATAACTTAAGATAATCAGTGAAAAACCTCCAGTGTTTAACAGTGCATGTGTTAGTGTGGGTTCATGAGTAAATATACTTATTTCTTTTACAAATTTTTGCCAACTTGCTTTTTTTTTTTTTTTTTACCATTGTGTAATCAAAAATGCCATTGAGTATTTGTGAGTGGTGCAATACCTTTTTAAAATAGTATTTTTTTAAGCACTGTGCTTTATCTTTACATGTTGTACCGCACTGCATTGTCATAGAAACATCTGCTGTACAACAACATTGCTTCATTTAGAAAATAACTCCATATTAAATCCCTAAGATGAACAAGAATAGTTGTTTTTCATCTTTACCTGTTTGTGTCCAATTCATTAAGGAACAGTAGTATGATTGATTGTATGAAATTATGAAACAAATCCAGTGCATTTGTAAAGCCCTGTGTATATACTTTATTCCTACTTAACTTAGCTTGTGTGTTTTTTTTTGTTTTTTTTTTGTATTTATTTTTGTAGCTGGCCTGGGGCTGAAATGTAAGGAGTTTTATTTTCCTCAGTTCTTGACTTTTTACCTAACTAAAGTATATTTTATATACTGCAAATTTTTCTTGATCACAAAGTCTTAGTTAGACCCTTTGCTATTAAAGTAGGTCATCATGAACTGTCCCATTTACAAGTCTGCACACATCTGGCTTTCTGGAAAGGTCTGAGGTTGAATATATTTCACTCATCTTAATGTTCCAGGGGTGTGTGCAAAAAAAAAAAAAAAAAAAAAAAAAAAAAAAAAAAAAAAAAACTTAGAAAAGTCTACTTGTCTCTTCACCATCCCACAAAACACACACACACATACAAATATAATTTCACTTTTAGGATCATTTTTATTAAAACATGAACACAATAAATTAGTGATTTAATAATAATTGTTTCTTCAGGAAATCAAATAAAGAAAACATAATTCAGTCCAAACAAAACTGAGCCCATCTACTTTTTGTGCATGACACAAACAAAAATAATAATTAAACCTAAAAAGATTCAAACTACATCAGCTTTTTAGATAGGAGATCACTAAATTACAGTTATGGAGAAATTTCTGAAGAAAAATGAAAAAATCAAACTAGGTAATCTTAGGATACAGTTCATCAAACTGGAAAATGTTGTTCTCTAAATGATTTTCAGATTCACAGCTGTTTAGAAAGGTATAATACAGTATACTTGTGGTGGATATTTGTGCTGATACACAATCCGAAAGTCACATTATGTCAGTTGCAGAAGGGTTAAAGGATTGGCTTCTAAACTACGTTACCCAGAAGACTGGCGATGGTGCTTGTTTAATACGTTTTGTTTTCCTATATAGCTATTGGATAAAGAGAAATAATTTAGTTTTGTGGGCATTTCAGTGGGGAGACGGAAGGTACACAGCAGAGAGTCGAGTCAGAATTTGGAGAAGGTATATGGAGTTTAGTAAGTGCAATGCTGTAATTTCAAAGTTGTATTAAAAATAATTAAATCAGTTAAGTAGCTTTTTTTTTTTTTAAATTGCTAAACCATTACATATAAAATAGTTTAAAGGTTTTTGTAATTTTTATTATGTTAAATAACATTTCTAGAGCTGGCGGTCAAACTTTACTGGGCTCCTACTGCAGACAAAGGCAATTTTAATAGTATTGTTCCATTCATTTAAATATGTTTGTTGCTGTGTGTAACTGAGAGTTTGTGAATTAGAAAGATATGTAAATTTCTGTACACTATTTTTGCTTTAAGGTTTAGTCACAATTTTTTTTTTTTTTTAAATGTTCATTTGTATGAGCCATGATCGTACCACCTTATAACCTGTTTCACAGTATAAAGGGCTGCCTTATAAAGACGGAGCACTGTATACTGGAACATCAATTTCCACATGCACTGCTGTTATAGGATGCACTTTTATAGGAGTTGGCTTTAAAAGAGCAACTTGTGTGGACCAATTTCACTTGTATCACATTGTTTTAATTAGGTATATGCATCTGCTGTGGAGGATTACAAATATAGGACAATATTTCATCGGTAGCAGACATACAGAGCCTGACAAAACCAACATTTTTAAATGGAATTGTTGTATTATTTTGTTGCAGGGTGGTGGCTGTAAGTTTCATAGATACAACTGCTCTCTTGAATCTCCAAGAAAAGGATGGAGTTTCATGCACCCAGGAAGACTGACTCACTTGCACGAAGGACTACCAACTACAAATGGGACACGATACATTGCTGTTTCTTTCATTGACCCATAAACTAGGATGAAATGCTAGCTTTTCTTTTTTATTATTTGAACACACCTTTTTTTTTTTTTTTTTTTTTTTTTTACAAGTGGTAAAATAGTGGAAACATATTTGTGATGCATTTGACATGAAACCGTGAAATTTCAATGCTCTGCAAAATCATCTTATTTTAAGAAAATGCTACCAAAGGAAGCTGAAGTGTAACAAGTGGAAATGACTGAAGATATGATAATTTAGCTGATTTAATAAAGATGTCTTCAAATAAATGTAAAAATGTGTGATAAAAAAGCAAAGGTGTTTTCAACATACTTTTAAACTGTTGCCATTAAATAATTGAATGGCTTGACTCTAAAAATTTCTAAAATTTAGATTTTAGATTCTTGTTTTATTATGTTTTGGCTGAATTTTGGATGTTCTTGGAGATTACATGTTGCTATTGTCATTTTATGGTTTTTTTGGGGGGGAGGGTGGGTTTTGTCATCAGAAATACGTCTTACTACTGATTATTTCTTGTGACACTGTCAGTGTTATCAGGATAATGTGCCCATGAACTGAGAGTATTCAATTTTTGTAATTTTGCACACCAGCTCCAGAAAAATATTAGAACACTGGTGCTATGATATTCTGGATTTGTATACAACTTTTACTTGAAATTGACTCTGTTTAAACATGTTTTTGTTTTAAAAAGATTTTTAATATTCAACGTGACAATTGAACTGATTATTATTTTAAGGAGAATCAAATCAGTTTTATTGTTTACTGTAAGAGGTTTTTCATCTTAAAACGAGCTGAGCACCATGACCACATTCACCAAATTAACGTATTATGTCATATTGATGTAAAAAAAAAAAAAAATTAAAAAAAAATAAAGTGTTATTTGTCCACAGGTACAATAAGATGTTTTTGTATGTTATTACTTGTATAAACTTTCCAGCAAGAAAAGGAAAATATTTTTTAATGATGGAATGTTATTGGTGAGGTCATTGCTTTTCAGTTTCCACCTTCCTCCTCCACTTTAATGAGTCAGCTCTGCAACAGTCCCCTCGGGGCAAGTGAAGAGAGCAAAGCTTGCTCCCAACTTTCACACTAGTCATTTGACTCACTTATCGAAGGTGGCTCTGACAGCTAGGGAGGGAGGCCCCTAGCCCTCCTTTATGTGTTTATTTCTTACTCGTTTCCAGTGTTTTTGTACTCCCTGTGTGGATCGTGAGGCTCTGTGCAGCTTTGCAGCATCAGCCTAGTCTGACCTCTCAACTAGACGACTCAGTAAGCCAGGAAGACCTTGGTTTGTCCTCCTGTCCTTCCTTGGTTTCCCTTTTCCCTTTTCGAGTCCCTCGCTTCCCAGGAGTTCGAACGGTTCAACCACACCTCAGCGAGGATGGTTCTCCAAGTTGTCAAGAGGAAACCCCTATTCTATTACTAAGTCACAAGCACTTTGTCTTTATCCTCGTAGTCCCTTTATACATTCCTAGTGAAAACAGATTAAATGACTGCCACACACACCCTACAATCAGAAAGTAGCATTGATATGTGTAGATAGATTATGTTTTTCAAAGAGAACCAGGGAAGAAATAAAGCATTTTATAGCATTTATCCCAGCCAGTCAGACAATGACCCTGAGCCATCAATCAATTAACCAAACTGCCCTTATACTCTGCCTACACGTTGCATTCTGTAAAGAATGCACAATGAACATGCACAAGTTGCTCTTTCAGCACATGAATAGGATATATACCAATAAGGTTACTGGTATTCCTTTTTTTCCCTCGTGTTTCAATTAACCAGAAGGGTGGCTTGTTGATGAGATGGAAACTTGGCCCTAGGCCAGATTTAGGTGCTAAGCAACCATTTGCCATTGTCCTGTCTCATTCATTATTGTTAGTGATCGATGAGTAGAACTGTTTTAGAAGTATAACGTGTGTGTGTATTCATTGTTTCAAGACAGAAAATTCCCTCACATTTACGAAAGTTAAAATACTTAGAGGATATGTTTGGCATTATAGCTATATCTGCACAGCTTTTTTATCTTAACGAATTTAGACAGACCCTTTCAAAGCATTGTTCAATATAATATTAATATTGTTCTTGATGAAGACAAATATAGAGACACCTATTGACTGCTCCAGGGGAGAGAACAGGATGAGGTTGTACAGTTACATTATCAATATTCCAGTCAAGAGCAGCATGATTTGTGGCACTAGCTTTTGATTCCCAGTAGTAAAACAGGAAACTTAGCCCAGCAAAACGAGTGGTGTTTTGTGTACTGTTAAAAAAAAAAAAAACTAATTTGTTTAGACAACTGTAAGACAAGGCAAATGTTGATTTACAATTGCTGTGAGAAGTGTTAGATATCCATTAGAGTTTTCTTTTTTAAAACTTTTCACTGAACTGTTAAGTCTATTTAATGCACAAAATATGTAGTGAGAATCGTGTGAGGATCAGAGCTGCTTGTGAATCCCAGGTTGAGAAGGAAAGATGCTGAAACGAACAAAGACAAGTTCTTTCTTTACGCCACAAGTAGATGGAGTAACAAGAAACGACAAAAACATAAAGCCGTGCTTCTCTAACAAGATCAAAGGAAAGATTACTTCGAAGCTTGGCAATAGTTTAATCTGGCACTAACAGAGGGGCCTTTGCACCCATCTCTATAGACATCAATTTAAAATGCTTCACGGTCATTTCCCTGCCAAAATAGCACTTATTTTTTGTCAGTTCTAATTATGCAAACTACACTCACTATATGTTGCCAGTATTTTTGGTATAGCCATAGTATCAGAAAGAGGAGCTAAAAATATATTAGGAGTCTTATGGATGAAGCACTATGTTATATAGCCATATAAGACAAAAGACTACAGAATGGGTATATATGCAGTCATTCATACTGACTTACAGAGTTGTGCTTGTAGCACAAAACTTCAGCTTCCATGATTCTATTACGGATATATTATACAGTAACGTTTTAACTGCTAAATGTATGTATGAAAAGTAATCTGGAGTGTAATTTAGTGTAATGCAGTATACAGTTGTTTATTTACACAATAAATGTGAATCCATATACAGTATCGTAGATATACAATTGAAGGAGCGCTGCTGTAATTTACTTGGTAGGAATTCACACACACAGATTGAAATCTGCAGACTTGAGTCAGTGTGACATGTCAGTGGAAAAGTACCGAGACAGTGCAGAGTGAGCCAAGATCTGGGAGGCATGATAAAGTCTGTTTGAGCCGGTGCTGCATGACTTCTCAGAAACAGGAGAAATAGATCAAGACCAAAACTAATATTGAACAGACTGAACCATGTCTGGACATCCTGTTTAACACTGGTATACAGTACACTGGTATAAAATGTTACCCCAAAAGAACATGAAACAGATTGATGGGTGTAGTGTTTTTCATAGCATGCCAGTTGCAGGTTTAGGTTGCACGTGCATTTCATTGAAGATTGAATAAAGCCTAGATATGGAATTAGGTGGGGATACCTGGGGATCCCCATCTAGTCTCATATAGAACCCAGCTATTACATTTAATTATACTAGACTTCTATAGTGGTATGTCATGAGAGCATGTATTTGTTTACAATTCAGCATCCAGAACTATACCATTTTAAAATGCACAAAATATCACTCTTCATAATTTTACACATCAAAACATAACCACTGAATTACAGTCATTCTGAATTTTGCACAGCAACATTGGATTAAAAAAAGAAATAAAAAACACTTAAGTTAACAAACAATAAATGAATTTATGAACTAACACTTTAGTTTCAGCATGGAGAATCTGCCGTGGATGAGATTTATTGATTGCAATTGCAGATGGTTTAGTGAATGTGATGGGCTCTCAGGGCCTGACTGAATAATAATTTGGGTGCGCAAAGGCTACCTGCGTGAGGCCGGCTGGAAAAACATGAACGGTTACATGCATCCCAGTGCCGCAGCGAGGAAGTGGCTGTGGGCCACCTCACCCCAAAAGACGAGGCCACCAGACCATGAACGGAAAAATAATAATGATTAACGCACCCCCACCTACCCCCCAAAATATTGAAAAATTAATGAAAATGAAAGCTAAGACATGGCCCGTCCCCCAGAGCACGACTGCTGGGGGAGAGAGCCCAGCCTCTCCAGCCTGACCACTCATCCCGCAGAACTAAATGTATTACATATTACACCATAATACCATCGAGGGATTCCATACATGACAGTCAAAGTCTTTATTTTTTGGTAGTCAACAGGGAAACAACTGCCTTATTAAACTTGTTCAATCTTTGCTTAACTTCCAAGAAACATTGCATTGTTGTCATACACAGTGGAACTGCAAGGCACACAATGTATAGTATGTCTTTTAAGTAGTGTGTGTTGCAGGAGATTTTAAGTGAAGGCACAAATCAACCAAGTGAAAGAGAGTGAGGTCCATAAATAGCCAGAAGATCCTCTGCAAGGGGTGGATATGATCTCCTTTACTCCACTGGGTTTACTCCCAGGTGATTCCACTGTGCAATTAAACCAAAATCATACTTAATAGCAGATAATCATCTACTGTGCTTACTATTGCCAGGTTTCGCCCTATACCACCAACTAAATCAATGAAACATTGGGCCCTGTGCAGAAAGCTTTAGGTCATGTGTTATTTATAAGCTGTTGCTAAAGAAGTCCAGAAGAGTTTCATTATAGATGACGAGTTTTGTGAATAAGACCTTCAATCTCATTTTGTTGCAATATCGAACTTGGGTTGCTGCCAGTTCCATTGTCAATCTACAATCAGTCTTCAAAGGCATGTTGTAATTGAATTTGGTGATTTTGCACACAGAGTGATACCTCCCTAGAATGCATTACCTGTACGATCCCCAGTGGCAGGATACTGGGGTAAGGGTTAAAAACCAATAGCTCTTGATATATATAATTTAGTTCATTGCTTGCAGGCTTAAGACATAGACAGTTTTGTACACTGTATCTGTGCGAAATAAATGCATTTTAGACAATATAATTCCTTGATATGTCATCCATCGACGCAAAGTAAATACATGACAGCATATTAACAATCAGGAAAGCATGATATAACATGTATTCAGTCTGTGTTTATTCTGGAACAGCAGCTGAATGTAAAATTAAGACATATCAGCTGCATATGAGTCAGGATGCCAGACTTGCACAGCAGTGTTTCTGCAAATAGAATCTGTGACTTTGTGAACATTCTCTTTCAGAGAGAAGTTATATGCATTAGGTAGCCTATGAAAAAGTTGAAGGAAATCTAATTGATTTCTATACAGCAGTTCTTTATGTTCAGAAAATACAAACGTGTGTGATTCGTGCACAGTATGAGCAATACAATTATAGGATTCTAAATGGGTTCTTACTAGAGTTAAGATACTGGCTTGGTTTTGCGTGATCTAACTAAACTCTTATACAGAATTAACTATATTAAAATTTTGATTGTGCTATTTGTAAAGGTTGTTCAGAGATATATATGGAACACTAGCCTACAGCTGTTTGAAGTTACACCTGTTTACTTTTTTAATTCTTCAGATACACACTAATATTTCCCAAAACATTCTGTTTACCGAGCTAATCTAATAGAATTTGTGTCCATCCAGCTGTTCAATTCAGACACAGCTGGAGTGTCCTTGGTAAATCATGACAAAAACAATTCTAGTTGGTAATATCCATGAGGAAACCACATGTACAGATCTTCCTCTGTTTTCCCATAGCCACTCCTTCATTGGAGCTATTTTGGCTTTTTTTCTTTAACAGTTTAAAGCAGGAAAGATTATGCTGGATCCACTCTATAGGCAATAGTTTATGTCTTATCTGACCATCTAAGCTCTTGGGGAGGGGAAGAGTGCATTATTTCAGATACCTCTTTAAGAAGCAAAGCCTGTCATGCATCCATCACTGTGTTATAAATAACAGAATGTAGAGCAACAGGGGAAAATGTTAACTATCGTTTTAGCAGCCATGCGGGAGAAAAAGAGTATTTGGTTGGCTGGGCAATAAAGCAAATAGGTTCACCAGTTTTTAACCCTTTCATGCCTGAAATATTGAAAAGGAGTTTTGAACATAAATATATTTTTCATTGACATTGCTTTCAATTTTTTTCTTATTGCTTTATATGGGGGGGTGACATCCTTGTATGAGGTCATCATGCATTTGCGTCTTCCATCTGTCTCCATGTAAAGACTAGAAGAGTTTTTTTAATCAGTCTCCATAGGAGGTCACCATGCATGGAAGGGTTGATAGTCTTTCAGTCTACAGTGATGTCAGTCATAACTCATTCATCAACTGAGTGATCTCTAGCAGAGCTTGAACTAATTATAAATAACTAATGTATAAATAACGTTGTGTGACCTGTACTAACAATATATATATATATATATATATATTATATATATATATATATATATACACACTTCTAGCACTACTGCACCATGATCGTGGTTACATTGTAACAATCATGTCCGAATATATATATATATATATATATATATATATATATATATATATATATATATATATATATATATATATATATATGGGTAATCAGGATATGCAAATGTAAGCATTACAAGAGACAATCTAATCGTGTGAAAGTCGCCAAAAGGTTTCTACATTCACAGCATTTTAAAAGTCAAAACACAGCAACTGTAGACATGTTTTGCATTGTTTGGTTTTTTTTGTTTGTTTTGTTTTGGTTTTTTTTTTAATTATGTTTGTAAAAAAAAAAAACACCAATTGGAGCTATGATAGGGTGACCCAATCATTAAACAAATTCTCCTGCATGGTTCAATGGCCACATGGAATGTGGCGCCAGTACTAAAATGACTTGTATTTTCAAGGGATCATGTCCGAAGAAGTGGCACAGTTAAAACATCCAGATCCAGCCATACAATTACAAACTTCACAATGCGTTTTTGTATTGTAGAACAGACCCAGTCTAAAGAAACAACCCTCATTAATTAGTTTCCAAAAGCTAGGGGGAAAAAAAAAAAAAAAAAAAAAAAAAAAAAACATTGTGTTTCACACCTTTAAAAATACGTTTTGGATTATAGAATAAAGGTCCATTGCCTGGTCCAAATATTAAAGACAATTGTGAAGGGGAGCTTTCATCTTGGAAGTCAAGCAAACTGTCCCACATGTGTATAATGGCTATTAAAACCAGTTGTTAAGCCAGTGTTTGAGCCTCTGGTCATTGTCAATTATAATTTTTTAGGGGTTACTTGCAATAAACTACCACTATCACTAAAAATGTGTTTGTATTGCATTGGTGTTAGTCATTGTGATTACATTATAGTTTACGATACTTATCTTTAATGAACTAACGTAAAAATAAATAAATAAAAATAAGTCCCATTCAACTACAGATGCAGAGCAGCCAGACAATTTTATTCTGAGATTTTTATTAGAAAAAGTGCTTTCTTTTCACTTACAATTTTTAAACAGAAAAAAGGTAGATACAGCACATGAATAAGAAATTCCAGCTTCGCCAATACACTTAGAAATACTTTTGACATTTTTTTTTTGTTTTGTTTTATTTGTATAAAAACCAAAGCAATTTGGAGACATTGATGTATTGCAGTATATTGAGGGACAAATTATGTTTTCTCTAAAAGTTCTCTGACCTTCTTTTAGGATTATCTCAGTGAAACAAATGCTTACACCTGGTATAAACAGTGTGGCTTATTAATTCAGAAATTGATAACACTTTCTATTCCAGGGACCCGCTTTCTAAGTCTAAGCAAATTTCCCACACCATACATGTAGTATGGAGGATTCACAGTAGGTGCAGGACCTTGTTTTAAGCATGTTCTAAATTGTAAACTGAACTTTAATCATGGTCTGCCGTTGTTAATCAATTCATTGTATATTTAGTATATATTAAACTGAATATTTCCCATATATCCTATATATAGCATAATGTGCTGAAATGCTTTGAAAATTATTAAAAGCACATGTTGTCAAGGACCAATTATACTGAACCCTTCCAAAGAAGCCATTGATGACAAGTTTAATTGTGCATGCAGTTGCAGCCGCATCATTTAAGATCAACTTAAATGTCAAAACTAAAATTACAGATTGTACTTTTAGGGATGGATTCAATAAAAAAACAAATGTAGAGCTGCTTTATTCATGTGAGAATTAACTTATTGAGACAGAAGGCTCTTAAATGTGGTTTCTTCCAAATATATTACAAGCACAAGCTTATACAAATTACACTATGAATAATAATAATAATAATAATAATAATAAGAAATAATAATATAATAATAATAATAATAATAATAATCATCATCATCAACATCACATCATCATCATGTAGTAGTATACTAATAGAGTACACGTTATATGTACTGGGAGATAATGAATACTATTACATGTCCCTGAATGGATAATAATAATAATAATAATAATAATAATAATAATAATAATAATAATAATAATGTACACTTAAACCAGGTAAAAACAGTCGCAGATGCTAAAAATGAGCATGTTCTCTTGTTGATAGCTGTTGATTCAATGGTTGAGGACATTTTCCATCACATTCAGCCCTATGTTTGCCTTCAGGTTGTCTTGGGCAGTTGATGTGTACAACAGGGTTTATTTATTCCCATGATTGGGACCTCTATGACCATTATTCCAAGTACTGTATTTAAGGATTTTACCTATGGGGCTAAACTGTATCATTTCAATCAGGAAACAAAATCTAGTTTTAAAGCTGCGTACAATGTAAAGGTCACTTCTGGGCCCATGAGGCTCTGCCTGTAGCCAAAACATATCAGACAGAGACCCCCAAAGACAAGAATCAGCTGTGCGGTGCACAAGAGGAATGAGGTGGGAGGAGAAAAACATGTTATGTTGCTACGTGCTGAATCTTTGTCAAGAGTAAAAAGAGCTAAAACGTTTACAAAAGTAAGATTCTGTTCAATACTAATTTAAAGAAAATCTTATTTACAAGAAAAAAAACACTTTATTTCTATTCAATAAATGGCAAATGTAGTTCAATGCAGCTGTGTAGTATATACAATTTTAGGTAATAAATAATTTTTAGGGTATATGCATATTTGTTTCCACTGTTGAGTTTATAGAAAATACATATTGCTTTTAATCGAGAGACAAATGCCACCTGGTGGTTAAAAATAAACTACTTAATTTTTTTCTATTCCAAATATGAAATACTCTTTTTTAAAAATAAAATTGTGTTCTGTTAGCAACAGCTAAAAATGCCATCTACAAGGCACAGTTCTCCCCAGACTTGCGACCTAATTGCAACCTGCAGTATATATCACACATACCACTATCCTAGCCTAACTTGCCAGTCTTCCCTTCATATATATATATACACGTGTTGACGCGTGCCTTATACCTTAAGGTGCACCTTATCTAGGTTGATGAATAAGGTGTTCAATAGTGTACACCTTATCCTATGAGAAGGCACACTTAAAGCACGAGGCCCAGAGTGATTATTAATGTTCTACAGCAGGACTACTCAACCCTGGTCCTGGAGGGCCACTGTCCCTGCTGGTTTTTGTCCTAGCTGTACCCTAAATTACTTAATTGGACCAATTAAATGCTGCTTAGAAGCTGAATTGGTCCCGTTCATCAATTTAGTGTACAGGTAGAACAAAAACCAAGAGGGACAGCGACCCTCCAAGACTAGGGTGGAGTAGCCCTGCTCTACAGTATAATCTCCATTTTTCTCAAGTTTGTGTAATTGCATTCGGCTGTCACATGATGGCAACCTTGAGCTATTCCCAGCTGCTTTCTACCTGACAAACTGCTTATATTTACATATTAACTAGTTGAATCATTATATTATACACCTTGTGTTGTTTATCAGGGGATACAATTCTAAATTGTGAAGCAACAACTTGCTCCCACACAAATCATGTTTATTTTTTTGTTAATAAAAAAAGCGCAAGACTTAACTTTGCCAAGCTGCTGTTGATGTAATGATGCAGCAGTTTGTACATTGTCCAGCTGTTTTAAAAGGAGCTGAACATATCTAAAAGAAATGTATTCAAATAAAGAACAGGAGATGTAAACATGTTTTAATGAAGTTATTACTGTGAGTAATGTAAGCAGAGTAAACGAAAGGCCACTGGGCTTTACCAAATCCAATTAATCCACAAGCTTTTAGTTCAAACAAAATGCATCTACTGTAACCCTTTCAGTCCCAAGTAATTTTTTTCGTGCTCCTTTTTTTAAATGTATATTTATAACCAGATAATCAGACTGGGACTTAGGAGGTTCCAATGTGATTTCTGATGTAGTGTGTGTGTGTGTGTGTGTGTGTGTGTGTGTGTGTGTGTGTGTGTGTGTGTCGATTTATATATATTTGTCATATATATGTATGTATGTATTTGTGTGTGTGTGTGTGTGTGTGTGTGTGTGTGTGTGTGTGTGTGTGTGTGTGTGTGTGTGTGTGTGTATATATATATATATATATATATATATATATACACTATCTTTTAAAAACAAACTTGGAAAACATGCTACAACACGGTAATCTAAGACAAAAAATAAAAGATCACAAACAAACAGTCACTCATAATATTCTGTACAAGCAGCCAGAGAAACACAAAGTTAAACTATAAGATAACAAGCAGACAGTTTAATGAAACCAGGGCTGCAGATCCATTTCTTCTACAAGCTGACAAGATTCTTAATTAAGGAGATCAAGTTCCAGACCTCAGTCATTTATACATACAACCTATTACTGGAGGTGAATTGAAAATCATTCATCAGCAAGTGCAAAGTTTCATTCAATGGATAACATATTTTCCCTCTCGCTATTAATGAAACTCTTCGTGGTATACTGAGCTCATACTCTGTGACCTTCATTTTAAGGCACGATTCAAAACTCACATCATTGCACTGGCTTCTTGGTTTCCTTCTGATCTAATTCCTATTGGAAAATACTTGCTCACAGAGGTATGTTGATCCAAAGTTTTGCAAAGAATTGCACACTTCAAAAGCTAATTCATTTGGTTTCAGACTATTCAAGCATTTGCATCGGCTCAGACTTTTCCCCTTCTAAGTTTTCCGATTCACTTACCAGATCTTTTATTAGTCCACATGAATTTGTCTCCCAGAACAGCCTAAGATGAAGAGACATGCGCTAGGGAGAACATGCTGCAGAATCTCTGTTCATTAACCACTGCTGACCCCATATAAGTCAAGGCTTTTATGATATTAGGGAACAACTGGGATAGGGAGGCGATTGTATGCTTTCAGAAAAAACGTTGAACTGATTTTGATTGACATTCAATAGTAAACAAACAAAAATACAGCTGCACAATTGCTGAGCCATTTACAATTGAGAATAATAACAATTAACATTGAATTTACAGCGTAATGGGATAATTGGCATTATGCAAGCTTCATTAATTGCTCATTAAAACCAGAAACTGCTTCTAAATAATGAATGGAAAATAGTCCCAATAAGGCTGACCAACCAATCCCCAAGATTTCCATTGCATCAATGCGTTCTGGAAACTAAATTTTAGACAGGCTTTGAGGTCACTTGGGTTGGGTTCCAATACTATACTCACAGTCACATGCATAAAAGAACTGACGATTAAGAGGACTTTCACACTTTCACATTATTCCTTTTCTTTTATACAATCAATCCTTTCAGCATAAATTTGTCCTGGGTGGATTTAAAACACGTCTACTGTGTGCGGCTATCAAATTAACAATTAATGTCTGACACAAAAGGACCTTAGTCATTCCCTGATAAATAATTGACCATGGCTACATTTAGGTGTCCTGAGCTGAAGGCGAGAGGGCTTAACAAAAGACAAGGTCAGTTATCTTGTATTAAGGATCACTGCAGAGGATAGTAATGCTACTATAAGTTAAATGTACTGCATTTAGTCTACATAGATCACTAATGCATGTGTCTCCAATAAGATTGCTACAGAATTAGAGCAGATGACATGAATCCCCATCAAGTTCTAAAATACCAAATTCATGTAAAAGACGATAAGAGATGACCCAGCAGTCTCCCGTGGTTACAGCTGACTCGTAAGAGAAGTCAAACGGAACTAATACCCAGTTTCTGCATCACAGGGAACTTCTAACCTTCTGCACTTTAAAAACTTTACTGACTGGAAATCAATTAGTTCCCAGCAATCGATTATCCTTCAGTGCTTGAACAAACAGTCGAAGATGCATGTGTCTTTTTTTTGTGCTAGGCGAGTAGAACACAAATTTGTAACTATTTGAGAATATAATAAAAACACAGATAAAAGAAGCTGATAGCCTGCCTTTCTGTAGTCACAACAGCATCAATTCAATTCATAATGACCAGATAGTTCAAAACAACCAGGAAGAAAAATAACCAGACTTACCTAATTGTTATCTGACAAGGGGTTGGATGATAATAAAATAAAAAATTAAGCCAGGGTGAGTAAATCAATACACACTAGTAAGCTAATTAATACAATATGGGTAACTTTTCAGGTCCACTGCACATACAAAAAATAAAGAATAGTCTATTAGGCTCATATTTGTAGGCCAGATAATTACTTTACTTGTCTTAACTACAGCATTCAAGTTAAATAGAAAAAAGGAAAAGACTTCATTGAGCAAGCTGCTTTCTCTTGCTGAAGACTTAGCCTCCAACCCTATGCCCTATTAGTGCCCCATTATTTGTTCGAGGGTCTTGTATACTCACCCAGCAAATTGATTTAGAAAGGGAAGTATAACGCAAGGTCAATGGATTTTTATGTTTTCTTTGAGTTTGGTTTGCCAGCTGCTGGCCTTGAAATCAGATTATTTGGAAAATCAATGGTTCATGCCGACAGTATTCCCGTTGTAGTCCAAATAACCTAGTATTGACTAATGCATGGAACACTAGCCTACTATAAAAAGTGCAAACAGTGCTTAATGGATTTTACCTTTAGAAGCAGATATTTTTACTATAAGTTTAACTGCTCTTAGTCGAACTCGCTCTTGAATGCAATTATTTACAGTATTCTTTAGCTTGCTCTTATTTGAATTTGCTATTATTTTCTATTGTTTTTACTGTAATTTATAACTGCTCTTATCTGACATGTGGTATTCTATAATGTGACATTTTGTAATGTGATACTTTGGACAGTGATATTTTGTAACAATTGTAAGTCGCCGTGGATAAGGGTGTCTGCTAATAAATAAATAAATAAATAAATAAATAAATAAAATAAAACCTGTTAAAATATATGACTACCGGTATTTAAATTTCACCAACTGAATTAATTACATTTCACAGCACAAATAAAGTGAAAACTCATCTATAGATATGTCAGTTTGAGTACTAGAACAAGCTAGAGCCTTTTTGTACAGTACGTACATGAAAAGGTCACTGATTACAGTTTATGTTTTTTGTGGTTCTCGCTGCGGTGTATAGCAGTTGATTCATAATCCCCTTACCTTAACATTTTAATTAAACACCCTGTGGTATATTATTGTAAACCGCTATTAAGTGTAACTCCCAGACCTCTGTAAATAATGTTATTCTTTAAATATTTCCCTGTCAGTAATTGCATTACCATGTGCCATCAGACGCTTGTTCGAAACTGCCTTTGATAACATTAAAAAAAGGCCATTCGGGGAGAGAATTTAATGAGATATGGTGTGAAAATGTATTTTTACACTTGCTGTAACTATATTTTAACCTGAAGAAACCTGTTAAAATCTATGACTACCAGGAGACAACATTAGGCAGTTAAAGAAGAACAAAGAAAAGTGCGATTGGCAGTTTTCATCTGGCAGGATTACACGTGTTGTTCTGAAGTACATTCTTTCTAACAGCATATAGCATTGGTCATATTCCTTAGATGACCATTGCTGTAATCAAGCCCAATCCTATCACAGTATATACTGTATAATATTGACTAATGCAAAAAGAAGTCCACTCTATGCCTTAATAGCCCTATGCATTTTGCTATGGTACTTAACACCTTTAATTTGACCAAAATATGATTTATTTTCTTTGTAAAAATATATGGATATTTAAACAAGTACAGTTGCTGATTTCTTTGGGTTCATTCCGTACCTCTATTGCTCACTTATACTCCCTTAGCCTCACTTTAGGTTATGATTGTGATTAGGACTGAAGTGTAGAAAGTGTATAGCAAGTTAAATAAATACACTCGCAATGTCCTGGAAAAGAGAGGATGCAAAAGATGATGATGATGGTGATGATGATAGTGATAGCCAATGACATATGCAATGGAACCCAAATCAGACTAATTGATGCTTTTCTGCTTTTGGTATATGGATGTAAGATAAAAGCAATTAGCAATTAGGAACGTTAGCCTTTATTTTGAAATTTTCTGAATGGATGCAGAATGACAGCAAACCAAATAAGAAAAAAAGAAAATGAACAACGAAAAATGAAATGTGAATTATTTCATGTTAATACACACATACCATACAAAACTTATGGAACTGAAGTTATTATGAGAGGAGTTCATTAACTGCTAAGAATGGATTGGTTTAAGCTTCAGCTAAGCAGTGAATTAGCACTTCACAGGAGGAAACAGTTCCTTAATGCCAGGAGATGCCATTAATGAATGTTTAAAATAAAGTTGTTTTCAGTTGATAATAGTATCATTTACTTTCAAAGCAGCCATTTAACTACTTGGAATAGACCAATTTCATAAAGTAAATGGGATCTATAACAAACATTAGTTAGGCCTCATATATGCCTGCCTGCATTTTTTAAATTGCGCAATTCTATTTTAATTGCCAAACAGAATTAGTGCATGGCTGTCTATAAACAGCTTTATTGTAATTATTTTTTTAAAGATTTTACCGCTCAGCCATGAAAGAGTTTACAGTGCCCAATAACAACAAAGAAACAATTTGGAAAGCAAACAATTTAGAAAGAAAAAACAATATTAGTTGTAAATCAAGCATTACGAGTTTAAACATGTATGAAATTAGAAAGGTGGTTAATCATTTTCTAATTATGGATCCTGGATTAGTCTAAAAGCACTTTTCTGATGTTTATTTGAATGGCAAATGTCTGGGGATATTTATATATAAATAATGCAGAATGCGTTAGAAAAAAAAAAAAGTTTTAAGTTTATTTGCTGTAAAAAAAAGTTTTAGATTTACTAAATTGTTATTTTAGTCCCAAATATATAATAATATGCAATGGTTAAAAAAAGAGTAGGATTGCTTTCAGGTTTTTTCTTTTTTTTTAAATCTTCTGATTACGCTAGCATTATGCTGTGCTATTTAATAACACAGCATGAGCTGAAATAGTTCTAAAAAGAATACCTAATTATCTTGTCAGGAATCAGGACTACTTTGCATTACAAAGAGAAGAAAGTGTATCCAGATCAGTTGATGTTTACGACATTGAAATGCTCAGCAATTTGCTGTTTTGTTTAGTTATGTGCTGCTCTGTATTTATCTTTAAAAAATTACAATGTTGGAACAGCAGATGGAAATAATACAAGATAAAAAATATAAACTGCTTTCTCATTGATAACTTGAAATATACTTCTCTGTTACCTATGGTTTGAAACAGGAACAGGCATACCTGCAATGACTAGAAAAACACACTAATATCTTCCATGATTTATATAAAACCACCAGCTTTTCTCTAATGACAAGAATATGGAAATGAAAACGTTACTTTGTTCAGCAGCGACTGATCTACCTGGCAGCTCAGTAATTACTGTCTTCATCATGGATAGATATATTCTGATGATATTTCCCAGTACTTTCTGTTGTGGAATACTGTCTTACTTGGTCATGATTGTGGAGTTGTATCCATATGCTTACAATAAAAAATGAACAATATTTTCATCTAATCCAAAGAACTCTGAATCAGCCCTATAGTGTCTACATTGGGTTTGATTTTTTTGTTAATCGTTAATTATGGAAGCACACAATGCGCTGAGTTTGATTTAATTGCTGCAAGGTAGATCTCTTGTTCTTAAAGAGAACAAGAGAGCTACAGTTTTTACAATTTTTATATATATATATATATATATATATATATATATATATATATATATATATATATATATATATATATATATATATATATATATATATAATAACATTTACCTTTTCTTAAGTGACCTTCTAAATGTAATTTAAACTATACTGGGCATTGCACAATACAATTTTACAAACTGTACTCTTATAAGAAAGACCATTTCCCTATTAAGGTCAACTTTCGTTATTCCTTGACCAGGCTTGCCAAACATTGTTATTTTCTATACCCAACACTGTCCTTGCATAATACAGCCTTCTCCCTTCCATTATATGAATGCATTTATATTGCAAAGGCTAAAGCAATATTTTTTTGTGACCCAGACTCAAATGTGATGGAGGACAGCCGTTGCAAGCACAGAGTGCATTATTAATCTATTTTCAGCTTTTTAGCTAGCTTTTCTGTTCTGCCACAGTTGCCAACACAAGAGAAAGAAACGACTCCTCAAGCTCAAATGCACATAATATGTACCATATGAACACTGGTTTGAAGCTAGCTGGGACAAACATTCTGTCCTTTGATAATGTATTTTAAATTGAAAATCTATCTCTCATCTGGCACTTCTACCTTCTTTCTGACAGTTACTTGGAATGGTTGAAGTGAGATGTGTCTACACACAGGAGACAGCTGTTACAGGAATGCAATTTCCTAGTGACTTAGCAACACATTTCAAAATGTTTATATGTTATTATTTATTATTATTTAATCATTTAGCAGACACTTTTATCCAAAGTGACTTAGGGGTGAACTATGCATCACAACTGCTGCTGCAGAGTCACTTACAATAGGACCTCGGTTTTATGTCTCATCCAAAGGACAGAGCATGTTAAGTAACTTGCTCAGGGTCACATACAGTGACAGTGGCTGAGCTTGAACTTGGAACTTCCTGGTAAGAAGCCTCTTTCTTTAACCACTAGACTACCAAGCCTCTTATTATACACATCAAATTCGTTTCTATAGTTGGTAAGCAACATTTGTGTAATAATTTTGTGACCGGTATTTATTGATGAACTAGGCCTCCAACAAATAGACTAAGTTTATTCCTTGTTTATCTAAAATAGTGTAGCCTGCCATTTGCACTGACATTACGTATATTGTTTTTTCAACAATGTGTTTGGTTTTCCTTAATGTAATATAAATAGCATTCATAGAAGAAAACCCAAGATACAAACTAAGTTAAAGACAGGATTATGTATTATATATCTGCTGCTGGTTAGATCAAAGTAACATTTTTTAAATCTTTTGAATGTCTAGTATTTTAAAACAGCCATTCTCAACAGATGTTTTAAAAAATCATTTAGCTATTCAAATGCATTTCACATATTTTTCAAATAGAACCTTTCTCTTTCTTTAGGCTATTTCTAGATTAGGTTTATGCATACACATTTTAATGTGTTGAAAATTGAATTGATGGGAAGGGTTGGACTCGTGGTGATTGATAACATTTCATTACAAACCAATTCAAATTTTTGTAACAGTTACAGTAACTATAGACTTATCCAATTACATTTACTGATGTTTGGCAATTTCACAGTGGCAGTTCATATTCAGTTTCAGCCAGTTCTATAAAGCTGTAGGCTAAAGTTTATCAAATTTAAGCTTAACTGACAATAAAAAATTACCTCTTCAGTCAACTTCCATTTAAATGAAACCTCAAAACAAATATATTATGTATGCCAGCCGCAACTTAATTTCAGACCTGCAATGTGCTTGGAAAGAATTTAAGGGGAAATAAATGGATTTTTGAGAGGCTGCATTAAAGCATTTACTCTAGTATTCATGATAATATAGAGTGCAAACCATTACCATCATAATACTGTTTAACATGGCTGTTGAATTCAGAACATATATACATCTATTAAAAAGGAAACATATAAAAAGCTCTATTGAAATAAATGTATTAAATGTGTTGGTGTACGATCACATCATGTAACCCTCCGGCATGGGGGAGACCACCAGAGCTGTCCCCTTGTAGAGCCAGTCTGGGTCTACTATACTGATAAAGAGGGAGAATACTTGCCTGTGGGTCGTGGGTATCCATTTGCTTCACCTTGAGATTTTTTTTAATTTTTCTTCTTACAGAGCTGCAGGCATGTGTTGAGCTGTGTTTGATGTGTATTTTTCATTAAAGATGCAGGGTCCCATAAGGCTTTTAAAAAATGATTCTGAACTCACAAGCCCATGTTGCTTGTTATGTGTTTCTTGCCAAAAAAATTATTTTTGTTTTGAATCTTTAAAGCTATATGTGTGTTCTGTGTAACATATGGTTTGTGTAACTTAAGCCTTATTAAGTTTCAAATTGAAGAGCAGTTCCATGATTCAAAGAAGCCAAAATAAATTAAACCAGTTACCCATTTAAACAAGACTTGCACTGTATACAGACCTAGATGTGAAAAATGATCATGAGCAGAAATATTTATTTCTGCCAAGTCCATTGCATTGCTGTGGCTACATGTATATTGCCCATACATTTTGTCTTAGACTATCACAAAGTAAATAGAACAGCAGTTTAACAACCTTCATATTAGATTGCTTGCTGTGGTTACTAATTTCAGTATGGTTATGTTACATGTACAGACTTACAAGACTGCAAACCATTTGGTGAATGTCATCAAAAAGCAGGTTTATGTAGGTTTCAGCTGTTGAAATATATCAATTACTGCAGAGGGGGACGCCATTTACATGCACCTTCAAAATATGTTAAATACCATCTGCGGTCAAAGTTTTCCAATAAGCTGCTTTTTCCTTGGCTTGCAACCATTGAGACCTTCACTATGGAATACACGACCTATGGTTGAAATGGAAACCCCAGTCCCACTTGCAGCCAATTTACTTCTTCAGATAGTTCTTTACTTTTTCCCATATTGACTTATTGGTAAGGATAGCAATTATCCTATGCCTAACCCTACAAGCCAGACTTTTCTAGAATTAAATTCTGCATTATCATATTGAAGTTTCAAGCACCTTGTAGACAATGCTATCATAGCGTCAAAGGGTATGAATACTTTTGAATTAGTATTTTTGGAGTTTTGCAAAAAAAAAAAAAAAAAAGAAAACCTGAATAAATAATTGTAGATGTCTATTTTTTGTGACTTTTTTCTTCCTCTACAAAAACAAAACTTTTGCTACAAAAGATTTTCCCTAAAATTCTTTGTTTTCGAGAAAAATCTAGAAATTATAAATTTCCATTGGAGTATGTAAACTTTTGACTACAACTGTATATATATATATATATATATATATATATATATATATATATATACACAAAAATATATATATATATTATATATATATATATATATATATATAGTAGTCACAAAAGCAATTTTTAACTGTAGCTAAACAATAAAAATGATAATGCATTAAATTCCATTAACCGCAAACACCTATTATATACTAAAAAAACTTAGTGGGGGGTATATGCCTGATACTTAAATTGAAAATCTGTATTATACTGAAAGATTGCTTGTCAAGGTAGAGTGACATTTTCATATAATTCCACTTACTGATGAAAGTTTAATTTCAATTGAATATTTGTCGTTGTATTTATAGATTTCTTTCACGTTTACATCAATTATTTTGCTGTAATTTGATTCATTTGCCTGGTAGGCCAAATCCTGCCTGTTGGCTGTCGTGCATTCTGAAGACCAATGAATCTTTGAACAATGTATTTTTATACATGTATTTTTGCCCTTCTTACTCTTTATAAGATCTGAGAATAGGAGAATATATTCCTGAGCAATACCTTTAGAACGTTTTACACATATTCTTCCATTTTAACTATAATAATAATAATAATAATAATAATAATAATAATAATAATAATAATAAATAATAATAATAATAATTGACCTTAATTTAAGCATTTTTCCCTTTACATATTTCTAAATAAAATATGCATTTTAGTTAACAAACAAAATGAATGTAATATGTGTCATTCAGATTGTTGTATTAATAGAGACCGTTTACTAATTACTCTACACAACTTTTGTTTAGTTTGGTCTCTGTCACATACCAACAAGTAAAGACCATCCCATAATCAAGACAGCCCTATTGACATGTGGTAATATGATTTGATGCTCCAGGTTTTATGCAAGTGAATAGGAAACACTGCTGTTAATGTCCCATTAATACGCAGAGACCTGCCTGTCTCTAGAAATACCAAAAAAAATGTTAAAACAGCATAAAACTGAAAAAAAAAGTTTAAAACAACAAAAACAATAGGAAAAATATGTTGCACTCAATTATCATGAAACGTTCTTTCAATCAGACAGGATTTTATAAATAACTGTAAGGACGAAAGTAATGGTTCAGAACTAACTATTAAAGAACACAGTTCCATAGGGGATATTGAATTCTGTGCATCATGCAGGCAGGATATCGTTGAACCGCAAGGTGGGGAAGCCAAGTGATAAGATATGAGCGAGGGAAAAAAATCCATTTGTACTGTGATTAATACACAATACTTTATTGGCTTACCTTAAATAACAAATAACTTCAAAGAGAATTGTATTTATTTGTTCCACCTTTATTTTGTTTGCAATGATCGAGAGCGGTTCTAGGCTCTGATTCACCAATGCTTAGTTATTAACATTTTTCTCTATATCTGTCTTTGCCTGTCTCTAGCTTGTTTGAAGCTGGTGAAGAGGAGGAACAGCTCAAGAATACGAGACATCTGGAATTAAGGGACAGCTGCTAGTGGACAAGGGACAGCTGGGACTAAGGAAGAGATTAAGAGATGCTAAAGAGATGACTGCTGCAGATGTTTGAAAGGTGCAAGCTGACAGACACTGCTGAACATAAAGTGACTGACATCTTCAGGAGAGTTAGATGACTCGATATGACGGATATCAAGGACTCAAAATTATACAGTCTAAAACAGCTCCATGAAAGACATTTGTGAAAAAAAAAATTATAATAAAAACTGTCCAAGCAAATACAGCATGTCAGGAACATTGGATTCATTTTGTGGGTGTTTTTACTGTATAAAATTATTAGTGTGCAAGTTTTATCATATAATTGTTTGGGTTGTCTATTTAATGAATGACCGCAAATGACTGATAATGGCTTCACTACACAGTACAGTGCTAATGCAGTACTAATGGGTGCTCTATTGGATGATTATTAAAAAGAACTATGATCATGATGATTCTCTTTAAGAGTTCTTAAGATTAGTTTTGTCCTGGTGACCTATTTATGGGCTGTTCTGGTTCTTACATGGTAACTGCTGTGTGATTACATGAAATGGACTTGTGTCTAAGTGTGCTTGGTTTCACATTGTATCCTCTCTGAAGACTGTTATTACCTCATGTACTCAATGTGAATTGCAATTATCACTTCATTCTAATTTTTGCAATACAGCGTTATAAGAACATGTAGCCATGGCACTTACAAAAAAAAAAAAAAAAACATGACATGATGCTTTTCACAAACAATGTACAATGCTACCGGAATAAGCTTATATTCCCATTATAAATGTACCTTTCGATTAATGTGACTAAATGGTCTGATGTTGGAGGGATCAACAAAGGTTAAACAAAGAACACTGGAGCCCCGTGTCCATATCTACTCAGTTGATAAACTGGGGTACATTTTGACGTGTGTATGTTCTGTGTCTGGAACAATATTATAACACATGCCAAGAAATTGATAGTGTTTAGATACTGTTAGGTAAACACTGTGGAAGCTGAGTTCATGAAGTTCAGCTACGCACATGCATGCAGTTAGGTAAGATATATAAAACAGGGCAAATGAGACAACCTACCTGGAACCTCTACCTCTGTACCCGAGCTATCTTGCAGAGAATTAGGTAACTAGTGATTTCTGTTTAGGTGACTAGGTGGCACATGTGGGATAAATGTTTATGCTATAGATGTGTAACTTTTGAACAATGGAATGGAAACTTACTAACATAGCCATTTGTCATTTACAGATGTCAATTTAAAGGAGTTTCCTTGTAATGTGTTCATTTTACTGTTTAAAAGTTGGGTTAGTCTATAAGTCTTTTTGTTCTTGTGAATGTGGTCTATGGGGAATATACCATGAAAAAATTATTTATTTATTTATTTATCCAAGTGACTTACAGGTGTTACAGGGCAATACAAGGTTACAATGTAAGATTAATATATAATACAGTATAGTTTTCAGTAAGTGCAAATACCACTAAAATACAATATGAACAAGGATGCAGCAAATTAAGATTACAATTTGACAGTGACATAATAGCAGTGCAATAGTGCATTAGCTGAAGATCCAGTATCGTGATGTGTATATCAAAAATGTAGGAAGGGCAGATCAAGCGATGTAGAAGTGTAGTCTAAACAGGTCTTGAAGAGGCAGAGGAAGGCAGTGAGAGACAACAGTCCTGAGGTTCACCAGTAACTGGTTCCACCATTGAGGGGTTAGAGAGGAGAGCGGGCACTGGAGGATGGAGAGTGGAGGGAAGGCATGACCAGTCAGCCAGTAGAGGAGGTGCAGAATGGGCGAGAGAGGGTGTAGGGAGACATTGATTCGAGGTAGGAGAAAGTGTGGTGAAGAGTGCGGATGGTTCTGGGAGCTACACTTGACCTTAAGATTTGTAAACATTAAAAAATCTGTGTGGCTTGCATTCATATCGCTTCCTCCAAGCTTTTTAGAGCCTGAAGGAAGGGTTGCCCTCAGCCATGGATTTCCTAAGGTTTCCTCCTACCATCAAAATTAAAAAAAAATAAAGTAAGTGGTGGGTTTTTCCTTACCTGAGTGCTGAGTGGTTTGTTTTAGTCTGCAGGGTGCATTGTCAGGCTGGGTTGGTCCTTCAGTGCAGTTGTGCTCTGGGGGGCTGGCCCTGTGTTCAGTTGCTTACCCTCATTATCATTTCATATTGGTAATGCACTCTCAGCCATTTTTTATTCATTAGTTTTAATCCATTGTACCACTCATGGCTCGGCGGATCTTTTGGGGAGGTGGCGGTGGGGGGTAGGGTGGCCCATAGCCACTCTCTGTCTGCGGCACCGGGATTGCATGATATCATTCGTGTATTCGTCGGGGTGGCCAGCAATGCGTGTAGCAGTCATACACCCTGGACAGGGCCTCCAGCCAAATTTATTATTGCCATTAAATCATATGTTATATTGCATCAATCACTGTTCAACTGCATTCAGTTATATCATGGATTCTCCTTCCTGAATAAGCCTTTGACATTACAGTGTTTCAAACATGTAATCTAAAACTAATTTCAGGTTTGAAGAAAATTGTTTACAGGAAATGTGAAGGTACAAGGCTGAAACAAGAGGCCATCACTAGAGTCATGCTTGAAAACATGACAAATGAAAAGTCCCAAATGATATGACAATGCAGGTTGTCCAGAAGTTTTGAATGTTACAGTGGCTCACAAGTGACTTTGGGAATGCTCCTATTTTGTACTGACTTTGTTAAACATCCTATATTGCTGTAGCCTGTACTGTTCCATATCGCCTTTTCTGTACTGAACAAGCCACACATACATTAGCAGTAGTAGTTTATTTTTTTAATTGACAACTACCGGTAAGCCACAGATACCTTTCACAATTTGAATTTTAGAAGCGGTGAGTATCCCTTCCCTTCTTGTGTCAGTTTGGGTATTTGTTGTGTATACCTCCCTTTTTTTTTATCACTCTCCAATTTTTCTGAGAAAGTTCTTCTTGAAAATTGATTCAAAATCAAAACAACTATGATGTCTCCATTGTCTGGTGACATTTAATATATATAAGTTCAATAGTTTGAAGTAGTTTTGATTGATTTTAAATATATATTTGAATGCTTTGCCAAGCAATTGCCTATATATATATATATATATATATATATATATATATATATATATATATATATATATATATATATATATATATACACACAAGAGGCAGTTGAAATGACATTTTTGGTTTCTTAATGAAAAGAAAAATAATAAAAGTACATCACATTATGATTAAATGTTAAATAAATCATTTAAAATATGAATTGTTTTTTATTATTCTTAAACAAAATTAATCTGTTTTTTTTTTTTTTTTTATTTCTACATCTTATCACAAGGCAAGGCACCTGCAATGTTGACATGCCAACTTTCTTTGCAACAGCAGCCTGAGAAACCACAGGGGACTCGAGCTCCTTCAGAAGATCAACGTGGTTTACGCAAGTCACAGCGGAATCACGCACTCACTGCACTGCATTACATGAACCTGTCTTGCTCTGAAAAGCGATCTCCATTCATCATTTAAAGATACTCTATCCCAATTAAATGAAGTGACGTCCCAATTAAATAACATAAATAGTATTGAAAAGAACCACCTCCCAGATTTGTATTCCACTGAAGCAGAAATCCCAGTTAGCCATATCCCTATTAGGTGGCGCAGACTGTATTGCAATATTCAGCATATTAAATTACTAATAATACTAATATAACTTTAACAGAACAGTAATTTAGTTTAAATTTAGGCACTAAGATGAACTGTATCCAATTCTTAACTGCAAGCGTAAAACAGCAATTGTGAGCACATGAATAAATATTAGCATTAAAGAAAGAATGATAGGAACGTAGTTAAGATAATACAATTCATCATAATTGTCAATATCTCCTTGATCCAAGCATGGTTTGACCCATGTGTCAATAAATAATGAGCCCAGTCACTACAGTCTGGTAACATTTTGCTTGTCTCTGTAGACAGCCTATCAAAATCATCCTAACCTAAATTATTGAGAGTCAATGCAGCTCCACCGAGCTTAGAGTCATGCATGAGAATGCCAGAATAATGAACATCTGTTTTCATTTGTTTTGGAAGACCACGTTGGTTAAGGGATTTTCTTGACCTTCAATCTGACAGGTCATTTCACATTTTGAAATTGTATCAGTCTGAACTCCAGCGACTACAGTTAATGTCAGTGATCATTAGACTCAAGGAAACACCATGCGTGTGGTCATGTACTCATGTACTCATGCATGTGGTCATGTACTCATGTGTGTGGTCATGTACTCATGTACTCATGACCTCTTGTAACTTGTTCACTTGTAAAATAGCTCAGGCCACCCCCAGTGAGCCTGGCAGGAATCTTTCAATAGAGCCCACTAGATCAGGTTTCGCATCACAATCTCTGTGAACTCTGCACTCAGCAAAATTGAACTTACTGCCATAGAGAAAAAATGATATTGAACAATGTGGTACTTGCCGTGTATAAGTTATTATATTATACTGTACACTTGATCGATTCCCTCAATTACTAAATCAGCAACTTATTTTATTACCAATACTGAAGACCCCAAATAACTGCATGTAAGAAGGAATATAACCATTTACATAAAAGTGAGACATAATCAACGGTGAAGGAGGTTGTGGCAGGACAGTGTCATGGCCCAAGCTGTTACTGGCAGGAAAGAGACCCAGAGAGACAAAAAGCTGCATTTAAAGCACTGTGCCAATGTTTATTAAACAAACACACACACACACACACACACACACACACACACACACACACACACACAACAGGAACAAAGAATACACACCACAAGGGCCAAAATAAAAGGTTCAAACAAAAAAGAGTAAACACTTGTAGGCTGGACATTCGCATTCATTATCGTGTTTCAAAATCATAAATAAATAAATAAATAAATGAAATTAAAAAGAACAAAAATCACAGCACAAGCACTCACCCACAAACAAAGGATTGGAAAGCACCAATAACCTAATTGGGGAATGGCCACACATGTGACTGCTGGCAGGGATAGCAGCGATAAATTTAACCCCATCCCTACCAACCTTAGATTCCCACACCCTCACACTACTTACAGCAACAGAGCTTCTGCTCTGCCACAGAGGAACATTCTATAAGTAGTTTTTAAGGCGGTCGAGACAATTTAAAGAAAAAAGGCAAACAGCAATTGAATTATTAAGAAGTCCAATCAGTTTATGATCAATGTAACTATTTTTCTGCATTAATATAAATCGGCAGGGCTCCAGCAAATGCCAACCCCTTTAGTCATTCCTCATGATAAATGCTAAACAGGAGCAAATGAGGAGAAAAATTATTCAGCAAAGATGATGCCTTTTAATGGGAAAAGTTAAACAAGGCGTCAGAACCAAGGCTGCAAAGCATAATTCTTGCTCATCATCCCCTTTCTAATTTCTCTTGCGTCAGTGGAGTTCACATTACATAAAATTAGCCTGTTTACTGGGGTGGGGGGCGGGGGGAGTATAATAAGTGTGTACAATGAGCCTGTACATAAAAGCAATTCTTAAACATTGCGTTACTAATTATGTAGAACAGTGGTTTTCAACTGCGGTCCTCTGGGACCCCCTGTGTCTTCTGGTTTTCATTCCAACTGAGCTCTCAATTACTTAACTAAACCCTTAATTGAACTAATAATTAGCTTATTTAGGCCTTTTTACTGGTTTTCAGCTTTTAAACAGTTGGAGATTTCAAGTTAACTCTAAAATGTTATAAATAACTTGCAATCTGCAACTTTGTAGGAGATGAGAACAATAAAAAGGTCTAATTAAGCTAATTGTTAGTTCAATTAATGGGTTAGTTAAGTAATTCAGAGCTCAGTTGGAATGAAAACCAGAAGACACAGGGGGTCCCAGGGGACTGGGGTTGAAAACCACTGACGCAGAAAATTAAACTGTTACAGGACACATGACACCCATCTGTATCAAACACCTGAAAGTTATACTCACCTTCATAAAGTTATTCTTTTAAGTCAAAATGAATATAAATAACAATAATAAGTTAATTATAATAAGAGTATCTGGTTTGTGATCTTGAAGATATTGATGCTAATCCTGTCATTCTGCATATGATTGTTTTTTGATGTCTATTAATGAGAAAGTATCTTCAAGCTACATTTTGACAGTTTTTTCAATTAACTTTTTATGATATTTGCATTTGTTTGATGCCATTCAGAGTGTCTTTGCCCTATTAATGATTCTTGGTTTTTGTATGACCTGGGAAAGGGATTTGAACTGTAAAAAGCCCAGCAATTGATCTAAGTTGCTCGTTCAAATCAGCAGTAACGAGACACGACTTTTGAAAAACTAAAAAGAGTTGGGTGAAGGGGTCAAGAGGCACTAGTAGCCATAACAGGAATGAGTTCCAATAAGTTACAAAACAGTTAAAAGCACTGTCCCAGAAAAACAAAGACAAAAAAAAAATAACAGAACTCAAATATCATAAGATAATTTTTTTTTTTTTTTTTAATGTCATTTTAAGCTACTTGCTCTTTAAATTAGTTGGTATCTTTTCACTGTGTTTGTGCTAAAGTATGACATATATAAAAAAAAAAGTTATCATTACTTTATTTTCCCGGACTAAAATAATAATATCAGTTTGCCTTGTATCCTGACTGCTTCACTTTCGCATTACCCAAATGTGAAAACCCCAACAGGAACAAAGAATAGTTGACATCTGCAGATGATAAGCTTGCTTTCTTGAAATCAGAAGCTCAATTACCAAGTAAAAATGAAGGATAGTTTTTTTTTATTTTTACTGGTAATATTATGCAACACACAACTACCAGTAACAAGAAAGATTTGGAATTAGAGAAAAAGTTTCCTTGTTTCCTACTAGATAACCAACAGGTATATAAAAAGGTGTGTAGCTTTACAGCAATGTGATTTTTATTTTTATTTTTTTTGTTAGGATTGTAGACAATGAAGTTTCTTGAACTAACATGGTCAGGCCACTGCTCGAATACAATAGTCAAAAGTATATTGCTTGTAACAGCAACAGTTTAGTGAACTTCTCCTCACCTAATCAAAATGGTCTTAGTTTGTTACCATTTTCCATGGTAGTGCAATCAATATTTACAGAATTTGCAATGATGAAAGTGACTTTAAACTTTGCCACAAAGCTCACAACTCACAGGTGTGGCTTACAGAGTTTCGTGCTTAATGCCTGGCTTTAACCTTTGCTGAAGGTGACATAAATCAGTTCCTTACTGTGAACTTCCATTCCACCTTGAGAACACCTCGCTTCTTATCAGTATTAATGGGTGTCCTCCTTACTGAGCCAAAGCTATTTCACACTTGGTTAGCTTGTGTACGAGACTGTCTCCTGCACTATATATTTTGTAAAGGCAGCCTAAATATTTCTAATCACTATGCAAAACCTGACATGTGCAGTTACATACTAGATTCTGTAACAGTAATTTATTTGAACACTCTTTGTCAATAATGACTCAATTATTGTATTCGTTTAGAATGTAAAGTGTGGTCATGGAGTTTAAATTGGACAAAGTTGGATGTGCCTTGAAGCTGAAAAGAACAGATGCTTAACAATATTGGGAATAAATTACTGTATAGCAAAATTTAATAAAACTAAAAGTGTGGCACACAGATCACTAATTAAAAGAAAACTGATGTTGATGTTATTTTTCTATTTATTTAAAGAAATCTCAGAACAAATGTTGGGCTATTTATTTCATCATGAGCACATTTTCTTCTTTTTTTAATGAATAAAATGCACTTTGATATGCACGGGTGAAATTCTGCCGGTACTTTGTACCAGGACTTATTTTAATGCCGGTACTGAACACCAGGATTTATTTAATCTGCTTTTCATCCAACGCTGATGCATTCCATCCACTCACACAGTCCACTAGTACAACGTTTCTCAAATGCGCTTTCATTCAACACAGTTCATATTGTAATAGCAATCCTAAATTAGCTAAGGTGTAACCAATCGCCTTCAAAATCACACACCAATTTAAGTGGTCACCTGTGTCAAATTGTAGTGATTCACATGATTTCAGGGTAAATTCAGCAGTTCCTGTAGGTTCCCTCTGCTGGGTAGTGCATTTCAAAGCAAAGACTCAGCCATGAACACCAAGGAACTTTCAAAAGAACTAGGACAAAGATGTTGAAAGGCACAGATCAGGGGATGGGTATAAACAAATATCAAAGGCCTTGAATATCCTTTGGAGGTGTATGGCACCACCAAGACCCTGCCTAGATCAGGCCATCCCTCCAAACTGGATGACCGAGCAAGAAGTAGACTGATCAGAGAGGCTACCAAGAGGCCAATGGCAACTTTGCATGAGCTACAGGCTTTTATGGCCAAGACTGGTCAAAGTGTGCATGTGACAACAATATTCCAAGCACTCCACAAATCTGACCTGTATGGTATGGTGGCAAGAAGGAAGTAATTACTCAAAAAAGCCCACCCTGAATCCTGTTTGAAGTATGCAAAAATACACTCGGATTCTGTAGCCATGTGGCAAAAAGTTTTGTGGTCTGATAAAACTAAAATGGAACTTTTTGGTCTAAATGCAAAGCGGTATGTTTGGCGCAAACCCAACACAGAGCATCACCCTAAGAACACCATCCCTACTGTGAGGCATGGTGGTGGCAGCATCATGTTATGGGGATGCTTCTCATCGACAGGGACTGTGGCACTTGTCAGGATAGAAGGGAAAATTAATGGAGCAAAGTACAGAGAAGTCCTTGAGGAAAACCTGCTGTCCTCTGCAAGAAAGCTGAATCTGGGATGGAAGTTCACCTTTCAGCATGACAACGACCCAAAGCACACAGCCAAAGCAACACTGGAGTGGCTAAGGAACAAAAAGGTAAATGTCCTTGAGTGGCCCAGTCAGAGCCCTGGCATAAATCCAATCAAAAATTTGTGGCATGACTTGAAGATTGAGGTCTATCAATGCTCCCCAAGGAACTTGACAGAGCTTGAACAGTTTTGTAAAGAAGAATGGTCAAATATTGCCAAATATAGGTCTGCAAGGTTAGTAGAGACCTATCCCAACAGACTCACAGCTGTAATTGCTGCCAAAGGTGCTTCCATGAAGTATTAACTCAGGGAGGTGGAGACTTATCCAATTATGATCTTTCTTCCCATTAACAGTGTGGGGTATGGTGTGTAGATAAGTGGAAAAAATACTCATTTAAATGCATAAAACTCTGAGGCACTGACACAGCAAAATGTGAAAACAAGTTCAAGGGGTTATAGACTTTTTATAGGCACTATACATATACAAAAATGAAATCATCTAATTTACCAACAATGAAAAGCCAACGACCCCAAATGACTTTTTGAAGTGTGCAAAATTGAGCCATTAAACTTATTTAATAATATAGCTACCCCAACTGAGCAGATAGAACCATGAGAGAAATAACAATTTTTCATCTGACTGACATAAATGCGTTTCCTGCAGTAAGGCACAGTTTGCTTTCTGATCTTTACAAAATAAAAACATTGGTTTTCCTTTAACTGTATGTTGCATAGCCCTGGTGTTTAAAGAAAGAAAAGATAAATCCTTAAACATAACAATAAACAAACAACAAATAAACAATTAAACAACAAAAAACAGGTGTTCCACCTGTTACTAAAAGCTGTTTTTATAGATAGATTGTAGCATGAAGAAATAGGTTCTAACTTGTGCTGCTCTCAAAGTTAATATTTAACCACAGTTTGACAAATCAACCATATGCTTTAGAAATTAAAACTCTCAAATAAAAATAACATTGCAATAGAGACTGGTATATTTCTATTTGTGTCATAATACAACATTACATAGTTGCTAAATATTAGAAATATTTACCATCGATTTACCACATTGCCAGAATGTGAACAACATTTTCTAAAATGGCAAGTGATGTGTGGAACAAGTAGTGGTTAATATTAAAAAAAAAAGGATCAAGAAAGTGCAGCTCTGTATATAAACTGCAGCATATCCTACATACAAACACTATTAAAAACCAACATTACCACATATGAAAAAAAAAAAAACATCCTGACTCCAAACGCAATTACAGGAATTACAGTACAATTCTGTACCAGTCTATGACTTGTTTCTTATGAGCAAAAACCAAACACTGCAAGGTCAATTATTCTCCATCAGTTTGAAAAGTTTCCCATCAGCGAATGCTTTGGCTCCCTGGAGTACGCAACACGTCCTTCCTTTCTCGCCTTCTCTGCAATTTACAATGATTATAGTTTTGCTTCTTTCTCGATCCTCTTTGACCATATCTTGCAATATTCGTTTACCGTTATTTTTTTATGAATCCAATTTCCTTGTGGCCTCCAAAACCATGTCTTGGTGAGATTGGCTGATAAACTGCACTATGGCTAGTCTGGGCTGCGTTTTCAGGACTAAGGTTTTTCCTTCCCATTTCTCAATTCAACATATTAATTCTTGTCCAGCAATTCGTCCATGAATTTGTCATAAAAGTATTTGTTAATTCATCTAATAATTCATTAATTAATTTGTCAATTCATTAATACAAAAGGCTGTATGGACCTGCAAATTTCCAATCAACCAGACAAACTTCCCAACAACCAAACAAACTTCCAACTGTCAATCTCGCACTGTGCCGAAAACATTGCAACCTTTCTAGCCAATGGGAGAACACACTGATATTTGAATCAATGAAAATCTAGCCTCACTTAAAACTGCTTCAGCCAATAATATTTAGAAGGGCATTTCAAAAGATAGTCGTATTTAACAAGATACTCGACTCCTCTGATTTTCAATGGAGACTTCCGTCTCACTGCATGCAAAGCATTGTGGTATATAGAGAGTTAGGCAAAAAAATTCTATGGAGAGTCAAGTCAGGTTTTTGCCAGTAATTACCATTATTATGATGTAATATTTATTTTTTTAGTGAGGCGGATAAACTATCTGAAATATTCTAAACAACCATTGTTGCACATTAATTTGAAGCTACAAATCCGCTTCAATGTTCACCATAAATTACATAGTTGATAAATATTAGAAATATTTACCACCGATTTACCACATTGCCAGAATGTGCACAACATTTTCTAAAATGGCAAGTGATGTGTGGAACAAGTAGGGATTCATATTAAAAAAGCAGAATCAAGAAAGTGCAGCTTCAGAATTTGGTAAGCGAGTCAGAATCAGAATGCAGATGAGGTGTGCTTCACACTTTTCAAATGCTGGCCCAACTTGCAAGGTACATTAAAGCATGGTGGTCAGCGTTTTGTTTTGCTCCTAGCACCGTAGTATTCTGTTCTAGTATTTTCTGTTATGAAGACTGTAATAAACAAAAACCAAAGCAATGAGGTGTTTTGTTCTTTTGCCCCCTTTTTAAAACTTTGAAGAGTTTAATTAAGTTAAATGTACATTTTCACTTGCGTGCACATCAAAAAAAAAAAAAAAAAAAAGGCAGAAGTAAACCACGTTAATGATATTACTTAATGGAAATGTGTATTTTTCCATTTTGTTTCTTGTGCAGAAACCACAATACCAGGGCTAAAAATAAGATAAAAGTTAATTTTATACGGTTTCTGTATGAAAAATATTTTTTTCTGGACTGGATCATGGTAATTAATCTACACAGAAACACAACAGAGAAGCACACATAACATATTACTGTAAGAGAAGTAATAAGTACAAAACAAATAAAAGAAACAGGGATCTCTGTTCTAATCCAAGGCTATTATTGCAGCATGGCCAGGTCCTGTTGTAGGTGAGTACCCAGGGTCTGGAAAGAATGGGGATGATTTTAGGGAATACTATGGAGATTAAAATGGCCAAGTACATCATTAGTAGTAGTAGTGCCTTACATAATACATTTGAGTTATAATTGATCAGTCATTTTTTAGGCTTGTTTTGTATTTATAAATGTATTGTGTACCAATATGTATACATGTTTTAAGTATTTATTCATTTGGCACTCAATTGTCTCAATTTCTAAAATGTTTACACCCAGCTGTGCATACCTGCATTTTTCTTTGTTGAGAATTTCACCCCTGTTGACATGTATTAATAAAAGCTATTCTCATTACAGTCTATGAAAGGGTTAATGAATATAAACTTTAATTTATTCATTAAAAAAACAAACACTGAAAAATACATTCTTTCAATAATTGTGAATTGGGCCTCTTAATGGAAGCATGTTTTATTGATGCCTTTGTAGATTCTTGTCCGACCCTTCAGGTAATGGTTGTTTCATAAATACACATCAAAAGAAGTGTTGTGTACTGTATACTTCACTTCAATTAAATATTCAAGTCTGCAGTTCTATGCTTCCGCTAGTATTGCATATTTGCCCTTATATTACAGTGCATGAACAATTTCTTATTCCAGGTTAAAACTGTCTTGCTAATATGACATTTAGCGATAAGAAAATATATATATATATATAACAAACTGTTGTTACTTTCCCTGTATTTTTCATTAATTCTAAGGATGGCGCTCCAGACTTGCCAGATGCATTCAGTTTGTATGAAATGTGTGATCTGTCTGTTTTATTTTGTATTAAATATGTTTACCTTAATAACCTCTAGCACGCAAAATTTGTTTAAGAGTCACTTAATTAAAAAAGAAGCGCCAATGAGACCTCCAGGATAAGCTCAGTGGAGCTTTATAGCCACTCTGCAAGGCAATTCTTTCTTCCTGACAGAAATGAATCCTTACTAAATAACCAGAAGGTTGCTGTTTATAAATCTGCACCTGACAAAACTGTGTTCCACAGATCTCGTCCTCAGCCACACAATCACCGCCTTTGTACACATTCCCTGAGCAGGCTGCAAAAAGATAGCTTCCATTTTACTTACCTGGTCATGTAAGGTTGTTTCTTTCCCTGGCTTCCGTTCTCCCCTCAGCGCATCATGGCTAGCAGCCAAAAGATATATATTCAAAACGCTATCCTCTTTGCTGAATTAACTACTAAAACCCAGTGCCTAGGTCTCAGCCTTGAAATGAAAGGCAGAACTGTGAAAGGCCAAAAGATTTATCAGTGTACAGTGTAAAAGGACACATTTGCATTGCCAAATTATTTATATAAAGCACATTTTCAACCATCGGCTGCTATCGAAAATGTTTAGGCATTGGTGTATACAAAATGCTATATTACCTGGAACAGCATGTGACATACAACTGCTCTTGAATTTGTCAAGATTGGCATATACTAAAAAAAAAAAAAAAAAAAAAAAAAAAACAACAATAAAACTTGGTTGTACAGAAAGATTTTTTATTTTTATTTTGGAAAACTGTCAACATTAGGTTATAGGAAAAGTGAACATCATTCCAATGGGTTCAGACCTTATTAAAAAGCATCCCTGAGAAAATGCAGAAACACACACACACACACACACACACACACACACACACACACAATATACAACTGGATAGCCCCTATTATCACATCTAGATTTAATGTTGCACTACATACGCTATTTATGTTTAAGATCTATCTTATGGTATTACATAAAATACTCTTAGGGTCTAGCAGACCATTAAATAGCATTTGCAAGACTAAGCATTGAGCCAAGATCCAACAGAAATTCAATTTGACTGTCAAGATTCGAGGCAGTATAGATTGTATGCTTCTATGCCCACACTGCATAACGTCTTCTAGCAAAGGCATTAGTAAAGAGAAGTCAAGATTACATGTAATTGTAAAAGTAAAAGTCTACTTTGTTGCTATTTACCTCAGTTTTTTTTTTGTTTGTTTCACAGGGTTTTGATCCTCTTCTGTGTGTTCCTAGTAACAAGGTACTTTCTTCTTACCTTTTATTTTAAACAAGAAAAAGACTTGTTGATCAACACCAAGTACTCCCAATAAGCACAGATCACAGGAAAGTGCATATTAAACTTACCAGTGCTGAATTATGTATGTGCTATTACCCTGAAATTAAGAATGAATAATAGGCAACAGCATGCTGATGTACAGTATATAAACATGAAATTACAGATATAGTAACACAAATGTAGGCGGTTCATATATTGTTTTTTGTATTATTATGTGTAAATAACTTTTAATGAATATTGTATTATTGTTTTTTTTTTGTATTTATATATGAAGAAAAATGCTTTGCACTAAACAAAAATAATAACTGTGGTTACCTAACGTAATATTAGAAAATTCAAGATTAGTGCTAATCGGTGTCTGTGAAATCTGTTTATGCAGCAAGTAATACTAAAAAAGAAACTTAAACAGTATTTTGAAAAAGGTTTCAACTTGAATCTCTCAATGTATTAAATATTGTTTAACTTGATGTGCACAAGGAATTGAGCAGTTGTTCAAACGGTTTCTTCTTAAAATACATTTGAGTGTATCTCAAGTATCACGAGGAAATTGACAATTTGGATGACCAGATCCAAGCTGAAACTAAGTTTTAAACCCTGTTTTGTGCAACCTATTGCACAAATAATAAAGTGAGCATCATTTGTGACACACATGTGTTTCTGTGCCTTAAGGGGTAAGTAGTAACATATTCTTTAATTGAGTGTTTTTATAGATATGAAAGATGTATCAAATAGCATCGTTCGACACATACATTTTATGACTGACAATGCACAAGAATAGGATTTGTGCTCTGTAAACTCTGATAAATATATTCATTAAGGTATCAGTAACTGCAGATCTGTATACTAGAAACACAACACTGGAATACTGGAAACAGGACCACTCAAAACAGCACACCCATAAACTAAAATAATATACCAATAAGTATATCTAGAGTATGGTCCTTTTTCTTGATTATTTACTGAATTGAGCATGTTAAATAGTCTTTCTGTGAAGTGACTTAGTGCTGAAAGAGTTAATATGGGACTGATAATGAGCTGGTGAGGCTTGTTTTCGGGCTCACCCACTCGTATTCACACCTGGCACATAGGGCTGAGGATTTGCATACGCTCATCTATTTTTATGCATTCATTTGGGAAAATTGAGCATGTCGTGTCTACAGCTATAATTACATATAATTATACATTCAGCTTGGTCATGTGATAATACAGGCACCAGCAAAGGGTATTAAAGGTACTTAAAACTTACCCAACCTGTTAGGTAAAAATGCCATTTATTTCAATTCTCCCTGTAATAAAATTGTCACCTGTTAGATTTAAATTGTGTTATCAATACCAGGTGAACAAAAATGTAAGCTAACTTTACATCATTTACTTTCCAGACTGGGAATTCAAGATACCCAACGGGACTGAGCACATTTCAAAACTGTCAGTTTCCCAATACACCAGGGTCAGTTGGCATCAGAGGCAGATCAAGTAAAAATGGATCAGATATTTTTGGTAAGCTCGCAGGTATTGAAAATGTGACAAAAGAAAAGACAGATTACAATTCTGGATTGACTGATTTCAGTTTTACTAGATCAGTTATAGTAAGACAAAGTGCTGGGAAGAAGCAAACACCCAACACTGGAGTTTAGAAGAAGGTGCAGATCCCAGGCACATGACAGGTACTGTAACAGATGCCAAGCACACCTTGTCTGGAACAGGAGACTGGAGAATTGCTTTAGGAAAGTGGTTGTGGTCAATCATTTTAAATACATTGTGTCTTCCATACACTGCAATACATTTAAAATTGATTTTTTTTTCGGGCAAAATTTGAGGATGCCAGTGTTGTAATGCAAAGCCTAATCACATAATTACATTACTACTATATTGTTGACAACCTATTATTATTATTATTATTATTATTATTATTATTATTATTATTATTATTATTATTATTATTATTATTAACTAAATTTTAGGTTTCCATGTGCAATAACAATATATATTGTAGTAATAACTTTGTGTTTATATAACTTTATATGGAGGATATGAGGACATTAAATGCTTTTGAATGCTTTAAAAAAAAAAAACAGTTTAATAGTGGCTGAAAGGTGTGTTTGTGTTCAACACAGTTTACCTTCTTTTATTACACACATTGTGTGTAGGTTTGGTGCATTATTAATACAGACGACCGTCTGTTTAGGTGATTTTGTGCGAAGTTGTTTTAGCGCCAACTAAAGATTAAAGACAATTGAGCTCCTGCTGGAGAAGATTTGTAAGTCAGAAAACACAGTTGTCAGGATCCTCAGGTCTAACTGATCCATGCCGTCAATGTCTCCTTGATCCATTACTCATTTACAAAACAAAGTGATCTGGACTGCAGAAGATTTTAACAGGGTTCCAGTTTCTTTCCATCTAAGTGTTTTCAGCTTGACCTCTTAAAGTAGCGCAGTGGCGGTAAGATTATTTGTAAATAGGTCTAAGCACCTCTGGTTAGCTGCCTGTGCATCACTGTTCAAAGTACTGGAGTGGTGTTCTGTTATTTACAATAGTTGATATATAATAGTTGCCTATATATCATGGAATATATATAGTGGAATAAAAACAAATCAAATTGTTGATAGTTTTATGGGTAGTAAGCAATTTCATTGTATTTACAGACTCCCGCTGAAGTTAAGGTACACCTAAATGTACAGTTAAGGTGTCTAGTTCCTGGTATCTTCGTAAGCTGTATTACCATCTATGACAGCTCTCTAGAAAACAAATTAACTCTGTATCAATGAGCATTCTGCGACACTGAACACTCCGAGACAAGTCCATAGAAGCTGCAGGCGCTAAATAGAACTATGCATAACTTAAACATAAACCTGTAAGGTTTGTGTGATAAGCCATTAACTTGAAGCGCCCCTAAAGCAAAGGTGAAATATTGGATGCAATTATCTTATTCCTTGGAGGAATACAGTTAATTATCTGCTCCCAACAAAACATATCTCCAGGACTTTGAATGATATCTTATTCCTCTTCATTACGAAAAATATTGGAAGACTAATCCACCTCAGCTTCCTCTGTCATCGAGCATAGATAATTAATACCATCAATGGGATGACTTTATTAATTATTATTTTGCTTTAGAATATGTTTTCTTCTCAGTGAGCCAGTTATACTAGAAAAACCATGGACCTATTTGGAAGAATATGTTATTCTTTGAAAAATAAAAATTCAATAGGTTCTAAGTTTGGATTTTAAATTCAAATATAAAATATGATTCCAGATTGCCCCATATTTTAGATTAAGACTAGGGATTTTGTGTATCCTCATTTTGTTATCTGGGTCTTGATGTGTAAGTAGAACTAATACAATGGCATGGACAGTTCAACTGGGATTTCTTAAAGCTGCAATAATAGGAACTTCTACCTTTGTGCTGTGGGCTGAGGTCCTGGATTAATCTTAATCCTGCTTCAAGCCTTCTGCGTGGGGAAATCCTTAAAGGATTTCATCATACACACATCTCATTAGTGACACTTTTTTAAATTGTTGGTAGCAGAAATCACTGGGACATTAGTGAAAGAAAATTAAAATTACTTTTCAACATGATTTTTAATGTCAGTCTATAATATTGACCTAAACGTGTCAGAGATAGACCAGACTGGTAAATACAAATCAATAACTTAGTTCATGTAAAATTTCCTTTAGTTTTTTTTTTTTTTAAGATAGTTATAAAGTTAATAAAAATGCCATGGGGAGTAATTTATATTGCTTTGGACAGTGGCAATATGTGTGTGCACAACATTAAGATCAATGGACTAGCCCCCAGAGTCAACCTTTTTTAAATCAATAACAACTTAAATAAGTTTATATTTTGTAATACCTGAAATTAGTTTGTAAAATATTTGGTCCATCTTTTAAAACCATAACATTGCAGCAGAAGAAAATCCTTTTTTTTTTTTTTTTTTTTTTTACTTAAGTTATTCGTTTATCATTTGGTAAGACTGGCATGGAATGTATTATTTAACAAACAAGAATTCATTAACTACTGGACTGTAAAATATGACTGCTAAAGAATGGTTCATGTTATAGTATTCAGGTTTTCTGGTAGCAACAGTACAATAGTCTGGCATTGTTTATACTATATTTGACTGAATCAATTTAAAAAACTTGTGACAATGGACTGCTTGTCCTTGAAATGTCTCTGTCTATGCAGCTCTGGGAATAAAACCATTCACATTGGTGGTGTCCTCACCGAGGAGTTATTTTTATTAGGCCTACAGGGAAAAACAAACACAATTCAGCTTTCTTACCACTCAATGGGCAAGCAAAGCAATTAGTATTATCATCTCTAAATTCTATCCTACAGGTAAACTGTTATGTTCTAATACAAAGGAAAGAATTGAAAGGAATCCATTGAGTGTTATTCATTCCCTAACATATAATTGTATGACACCTCCTTTCATTTCACAGGAAATTGCTTCTATTATATTAAATTAATTTTTCATACTGTAAAAATGGATGTCTGGTTTCTATTAAAAATACTAAGACTGATTTTTAATGGTTTTAATAAGAATGGTTACACTGATTATTATCGAATGAACTATTCACTCTGACATTTTGAATACTTAAAGAATACATTCTAAAGGACAACCAAACAGCTTTTCAGAAGATAAATATAGAGCAAGTAGCAGCAACGGGAAAATAATGTCTGTGTTAAATTACTCTTGGAGAGTGGACTACAGTTGTAAGTTGCTGCAGGGGTATTAATATCAAGGCAATGTTATAAAAGGGCTATGGTGTCACTGCTGTTACCATTCATGAGGATTCGAAAAAACATGGACAGATGGCATGTAGGTGAGTAGTGCTGGCACTCAACAACAGACAATGAGGGCGCTGTCATCATGCTTGTTATAACACATGACTAATTTATCTACCGTTTTATTCAATCTAACACAGCAATTACTTACTGTAATTTGAAGCATGCATCATTGAAAAAACAAACTGGTTGTTGTTTAAATATAAAATGTGCTATTCTCTCGAAGGACAACAGGATTTGCTCATACACCACAGTATACCGGAAGTCAGGCCTTGAGAACCAGACAAAGGAAAGAGCCACCAGCCCTGCCCTCCAATTCGCTATACATTTTTTGTAGAGGATTCCGTAATATGGTTAATTCCCTTTTAAAATGCTTAACACACTATAACCCTAACCCTTTTCTGATATGATTGTGTACTTACATATACCGTGCTAAAAGACTTACACATTAAGTACGTTGTAACTATGCATAATAACATTGTAATTATGTGTAATTGCACATGTATTTACTAAGTAACTACTATGTAAATACACAGTAATTGGACACTTAATGTAAAGTACTACCATTTATTTATAGTTTGGGTTTGGATTCCCCATTAATTTTCATATTCAAGTCAGTTGTGTATCTGTTCAGCCAGCTTCAAGAAAAGTAATTTCCAAACGTGTGCATTCCATATTCCTTTTTATAAACCATGTTATGCTTAGCACTTCACTTTAGTGTATTCAATAATACCTTTACAAAGTTATAGGGGCCACTTTTTTACCCAAGCTATAGCAACAAAGGTCATAAAATGAAATCAGTTAATGTTTGTCAAGAGACAGTTCACATGAAGGTGTGTGCTATTTAGAACTCTGCCTGGACAGGACTGCCCAAACACAGATTAAATCACGGGAGCATTGCTGTACTGTAGGGTATTTATTTTATAGAATTTTTAGAATTTTTCAATTTAAAGTGCCACCTGAGAGCTGTACTAGAGATCATAACATAGATCTCTGATCACAGCAGAAAAAAAAGGCTATGCTAAGTATTAACAGAACAGAAGACAGAAGACAGTAGACTCGGCCTAGATGATCAACCATCTGTGAAATAGTCAATAACTTGTCCGCAGAAAAATCACAGCAAGGACCTGAGAAGAAGTAGAAAAGTTATTCAAGACAGGTGTGATAAAAACACTAGAAGAGGAGAGTCTAGGGAGACTGTTTAAATGAAGTTGTTGGACAAAAGTGATCGGTAATTTAAGGAAATGCACTTACCAGAATTAGTAAGGCATTTACTGGAGTGTTAATATTTTTTGAATATCCTAAAATCAAATTAAAGGTAATTCTTTGGCGTTCGGGCAGACAGCTCCTTCTCTTGATCTTGGAGGGGGCAGCATACCACCATGTGCCCAAACTCCCCATAAGCAAGGCACCTATCTTGGTCTTCAAGGCAGATGAGGAGGTCTTCCAATACACCACTCCACAGGGCTGGGACACATAGGATCCCTTCTCTCGTTTTGACAGGCAGCTGTTGTTTGGTAACCAAGCAAAGCTGTTCATCTGCAAACCCAATCTTGTCCTTCTCATAAGCTTCCATAAAGTGGGGGCCTTCCTATGGGCAAATAGATATGTCTTATTTATTCTATTCCTTGATCTCTGTATCCTGCTGATTAAGTTTGTGTTTTTTGTACTTTGTAATTTTTTTTTTTTTTTTATTGTTTTTAGGACCCACTTGTAAATGAGGCCTCGGTTCCAATTAGTAAATCTTCTGGTTAAATAAATAAATAAATAAATAAATAAATGCAACTATATTTTTAAAAAATGCTTTTAGGATATTCATAAAGATTTAGCACATCAGGAAATGCCTCACTAATTCTGGTAAGTGCATTTCCCTTGTGTCCTTTAACATCATTTTATCAGTGGACAGAAACCAAGGCTAGTATTCACTACCTAATTGATGTGAGATGATTAATTAGATGTTGGTTCTCCATAATGATATCTGCAACATGTGTCAAGGCCTTTTTTGCTATAATTAGTGAGAGGAGCAATTAAACATTTAATTGGAAGGTACAGCAAGTAAATAGGGGACTGTTGAGTTCATTAAAAGTAATTGTAAAGTGTTAAGTGCTTGAGTGGTTTCATTTTTATACTTTGGCCCCTTGCTTGAAATGATCACTCTCTCTTGAATACTCCTTGACAGTGGCAGGTGCCATAGTGTCTTTGAGGAGGTAAATCCATCTCATTTCTGGCTTGTGGTTTTGTGTTACAAAACAAAACAAAAAAAAACTTCAACTGAAGACAGCCATTATGACATGTAAAATAATAAATGCTGTTTTTATTATGTACATGTGCTATATTTTGGACCAATCAGTGAACTGTGAGGCCACACATTATCTGTTGCTTCCACAGTATCTAAGATGACCTTGAATTGTCTAATCATTGATTTCTAAAGAGGAGAACACCAGAGCAATCATGACTATTTCAATAACAAGGTGGGTATTTAAAAGATGTATTATTATTGTTTTCATAATCAATAAAAGACTCCATGCCGGCGCTTTGCTGGTTTCCTTATTTCAACTCTTCTGCTCACTCTTTAATGCTCATATTTCTTTTCTGTTTTTCTGGTCCCATGAGCTTGTATTTCAGATTGCCTGACGGTGCCTTTTGGGCACCACTCATGCAACTAATAAAGAGCCAACTAATCAATCATGGGTACTGCTGACTGTCTCCTACCAAAAAGTCACCAGCACAAAAAGCCTTACAGCTATCAGCAATATAATGTAGTGTTTGAGTTTCTAATGTTACAACAGTCTCAGAGTAGCCTGCTCTTGATTTTAACAGCCTTAGAATTTATAGTAGATAGTTAAGTGTAGATGCGGGGAGGGGTTTAAAGACAGACAGGTTGTTACTGTATTTAGGCTAAAATGTTTAATTCTGCAATGCCTTTTACAGTGGCCTGTCTACATGCAGTCATATTCATGCTGTCTGACTTACACACAATAGGGTTAGCCTATTACGACAAACAAAAAAACAACAAAAAGACTCACAGTCTCTTGGCTTTGGCACGACTTAGTAGAGGCATATACGTGTGTCACACTGGTTTCCTTTCCAAGTTAGTTTCCTAAAAGCATTCTTTCCATTCATTTCCTTGTAAAATTGGCTTCTTCCACTTGGCAAATTTGAGGTTATTACTTGTAAGACCTAAAACGACTATCTTCTTTTTCCTTGGATATATATGACCATGATAGTGAATCATGCTCCTTCATTGCAATTCAGAAACAGAAATTGCTATGTTTACATTCAGGACTAGATACTTTTTGAACTGATTCTTTTGAAACAGTTAAAAAAGTTTACATGCCAGACTCAATCAGGTTCAAAGAATTAATGCCTCTGATGTTTTGCACTGGAATCTGAATAAAACCCCAACCCAACTCTATTTTAAATATTGAATCTCATTAGATTGTGTGTATACTGTAAACAAGGCAACTGTTACTCTGGGGGTTAAAAAGATATGAAAGACAGCCTGAGAAAACTGACAAGCTGTTAAATAATTAAGACTTTTAATGCAGTTGCTTGAACAAAGCAATAAGTTGTTTCTTATTCTTTTTAGATGTTTCATTAGGGTTTTTTCCATTCAGAAAACAAATTGCACTACTGAGAATCTAGTCTTACATGTTTAAAAGTTACTCCTGTATATTTAGTTACATAGCTATTTACCGTTCAATTAATTTTATCTTTAATCCTTCATTTATTATCCGAATGATTTTCATTAATAAGTTTTGCTTCTGCAGTCTGGGTGTGTGATTAACATAGGATTGAGCAGTCTTCCTTTTTCCTTTGATGGGATTATTTATACATCGTGTGCTCTGCTAGAGATAATAATCAATATAACTAAATGAACACCTCTGGGTAGCCCTTCCAGAAGCGCCTTGAAAAATGAAAGAGCAATAAAACTAAGGATCTGCTGTAAGCTTACAGAATTGACACCTGCAATATTCCTGACTTGCCGCAAATTAAGTCGCTCCATGTAGCGGTGTCAAACTTGGACAGAGAATCCGTAAGTGTTGGAATGTCTAGTGAGGTGTCCATTCATCATCAAAGGTTAAAAAGAAAAAATGAGGAGCAGTTCTAGGGTCTACGGGATAATTCAGTCACCCAACTGGGTCTAAGTAGTATTGATTTCCATCTGTTTTGCAGGCCAAGTTACATGGCAGTCGTAACATAGAGACAACCAAGGTGACAATGTTCTTATCCATCATCCCAAAGAGAATAAGTAAATGGTTCTAAGAGCATGTTTACTTCACATGGTCAACCCATTCCCTGGATTTTAATTCAATTTGAGAAACTAGTAGAAAATACAAACCAACAGAGTTATACATACAAAATAGACCAACCACAAAATGTAAATGTATTGTATTTATTCCATTTTAACAGCTATTATAAATGCATCTTATACTGTCATCAACTACTACTAAGGTTACATTTCAAAGTTCTTATTACCGACATCCTTTATAATCGATGGGTTGTTTTAGTCATATATTTTATAATGGAGAGAATGTGCCATTGCAGGTTCATAGCTCCCATAACAAAAAATAAGGCATTAAAAAAATGAAAATGTGTAATTAATTGTTTCTAGGCTGCCTCAGTCTCAGAGGTTGATTTGATAGACTCGAGCTGTCACACAGAAAGTGTGAAAGCTCTGAGACTGGCAACTATTCAGGCCAGAGCAGCTTATTTATGGAATTTGTTGGCAGTGGAAATTAAAACCTCTTCTAGCCTTCTTAAGTTTAGAAAGCAATTAAACACTATGCTTTATCAAAGAACATTTGTGTAACTTTAGAGAAGCTGGAATGATTTCAATAATTTAATGCATGATTTGAAAGTGTATCGTTTTGTGCAATATATTTACGTTGTATGGTACTGTGTGTTGTTATAGTATTTATGATGTGTTTTTATATATTGTATTACATGTTAAATGATTTTATTGTTTTCTGGTTTGTACAGTGCTGCAGTACCAATTAGCGAGTCGCACAATATAAAAATTTTAAATAAAATAAACTATGTAATTACAGTTTCTATAGAAACAGCTGAGTATGATAATGGCAATGATCCGCAACTACAGACCCATCTGCACAAACTGTACACTCTGTAGAACACATCTTTCAGTTCATACTATTCCAGAGGTGGCTCTTAGAGTGACATCTTTTTGTGTCATGTTTAAAACATAGACTCTGGTTTGCCATGTTTTGCCATTGCCTGAATATGGCACCCCAGCAAAACCATTTTGCCTCTAGATGCTCTTCCTCACTGTTTGTGTGTGTGTGTGTGTGTGTGTGTGTGTGTGTGTGTGTGGCGTTGTGTGTGTGTGTGTGTGTGTACAGTGGCTTGCGAAAGTATTGACCCCCCTTGGCATTTTTCCTATTTTGTTGCCTTACAACCTGGAATTAAAATTGATTTTTTGGGGGTTTGTATCATTTGATTTACACAACATGCCTACCACTTTGAAGATGCAAAATATTTTTTTTATTGTGAAACAAACAAGAAATAAGACAAAAAAACAGAAAACTTGAGCATGCATAAGTATTCACCCCCCCAAAGTCAATACTTTGTAGAGCCACCTTTTGCAGCAATTACAGCTGCAAGTCTCTTGGGGTATGTATCTATAAGCTTGGCACGTCTAGCCACTGGGATTTTTACCCATTCTTCAAGGCAAAACTGCTCCAGCTCCTTCAAGTTGGATGGGTTCCGCTGGTGTACAGAAGTCTTTAAGTCATACTACAGATTCTCAGTTGGATTGAGGTCTGGGCTTTGACTAAGCCATTCCAAGACATTTAAATGTTTCCCCTTAAACCACTCAAGTGTTGCTTTAGCAGTATGCTTAGGGTTATTGTCCTGCTGGAAGGTGAACCTCCATCCCAGTCTCAAATCTCTGGAAGACTGAAACAGGTTTCCCTCAAGAATTTCCCTGTATTTAGCACCATCCATCATTCCTTCAATTCTGACCAGTTTCCCAGTCCCTGCCGATGAAAAACATCCCCACAGCATGATGCTGCCACCACCATGCTTCACTGTGGGGATGGTGTTCTCGGGGTGATGAGAGGTGTTGGGTTTGCGCCAGACATAACGTTTTCCTTGATGGCCAAAAAGCTCAATTTTAGTCTCATCTGACCAGAGTACCTTCTTCCATATGTTTGGTGAGTCTCCCGCATGCCTTTTGGCGAACACCAAAGGTGTTTGCTTATTTTTTTCTTTAAGCAATGGCTTTTTTCTGGCCACTCTTCCGTAAAGCCCAGCTCTGTGGAGTGTACAGCTTAAAGTAGTCCTATGGACAGATACTCCAATCTCCGCTATGGAGCTTTGCAGCTCCTTCAGGGTTATCTTTGGTCTCTTTGTTGCCTCTTTGATTAATGCCCTCCTTACCTTTTTAAGTACTTTAAGAGTAAAAGGGAACGTTTTAAATAGGTTAAATTACATTAAGTATAATTATAGAAACGTTTATTGGCCTTTCTAAATTAGCCATGCCTTTATTATTCTAACAATAAAAACAGATTTATTTTACTGAGACTCCATTTTCAAATGGCTGTTCTATAATGTCAGTGCATTACTAGCCTTGATGATTCTCTGCCACCATGGACATTAACTGATAGAATGCAGGGGCAGTCTTCTTAAATGTTTCAGTGACTTAGTTACTTTTTACAGATGGCAGCCCTGGCAAACAAATTCATTCTAACAGGTACAGACAGCTAAAGCTATTGTGACTATAAAATACCATGATATACTGAATTGCTGTAAGCACTGTGGGGTGGTCTGTGCTTCCGAAATACATCACACAAAAATTCCACAAGCACCTCAGGCAAAGCACATATAGCTCTGTGAACAACCGGAAACTAGTGCCCAAATGACAGGGGCCAGCACAGGCAATCTAAGGAATTCTATAGGGAATATCCTCCTAGGACCGGTACATATTAGGACCATTGTCTGAGCCTTGAGTTAACACCCATTCAGGGTCCATCTCAAAGTTGTAATGTTTAAATGTTTACAAATTGGTATGACTTCAATGTATTTATATTGTCTTGGACTAGGTGACTTTAATCAGGGTAAAACAATACAGATGTTCCACGTTAAATAACTGTGTTCGTTCACTGCATAAACATGAGCACAGATAATACAAGCCACTCGCTTTAATGTCGAGAGTGGAAGTGTGTTATTACAAAAAACATTCCAGCCAAGAAACACCATCTCACTAACTTGTATTGATTTCATTACTTTTAGTATGTTTAAAAACTATTGGTTTATTCTGAGACCATTGAGCATTGCTTATTATACTTAAACTGTGTACTTGGTTTCTCCTTCAATTATCAATACTTGTTTCTAATTATTGTAACTTGTACACCCTGTTTAGCCATTTAAATATAACATATATGCTACAAATGTATTAGGACCAGACCATTACTCATTTGTATCCCATGATGCATTGTGTTACAGTGAGTTGAGTCTTTTTAAAATGTATAATAAACAAGCTGAACACTGGAATTTGTGTGAACTGTGAATTAATTTCTATCAAAATATAAGAACCCCATGACATATCCCAAAGCCCATTATTCCTTAAAGCAACCTTTATATGACTTCACATTTAAGCACAATAATTTGATTTTTTTCCCCCCAATTGGGGGTTGGGGGATGGTTACTTTTATTTACAAAGCAGTACGTGCATTATGACTTCAGAAAATTAAGTAGAAAATATTACAAGTGATTTAAATGATTCCCCTGGTTGATTAATAGACATGTCAATAAAAATGACAAAACAAATCTGTTTTAAAATAAGCTACTGGATGCTCAAGGCAGGTTTATCTCCAGGGCTAAACAGGGTTCTATTATGAATGCGGAGGTCTCCTCGATTAGCCCAATGATATGCTTGCAGAGAATTTGAACAGTTCTACAGTAACTTCTTTATACTTCTCCTGGTCCAAAGTATTCAAAACATAGCCATTTCAGCACACTAAAGCAGTCTGTATTGACAAGGCAGTTAAGATGAGTTATATCGGACTGTCATTGTGAAAAACGTCAATTCCAAATTGAATTTTTTTACATTTCCTTTGTCATAGTTGTCTTTTCTGTCAGGGCCTACATTTCCGTGGTCTATTTCATTTTCCACGAAACAAAAGTGTTTGATTCTGTGAAGGGAGAGCAGTGTTCCTGGTTTATTATAATATAACTATTATAACGTGCAGTAAAAAACAACACTTTTTCTGGCGTTTTTTGTTGTTGTTGTTTCTGGCTGTCTTATTCAAGGCGCAGGAGGACTGAGCAGGCACAGAGGTTCAGATGTTTTACATGCAGTTTGAACTGTATTTCAATATTCACATCCAAACAAAATGGGATTCAGCAGACAAAGGGGGTTGGAGATCAAGGCAATAGTTATATCTGTTAGTGAGGCAGCTGAGAATAAAGCTGGCATGCTACAGTAGTCAAAGCAGCAGATAGCCTCTGGCTCCACAGATGATGTAAAGATGTGTACATATACATGTTGCAGTCTGGTTTGGGGTGTTTTAACTATACATGTATTGTACATACAACTTTGAACATACTGTTGGTGTGTGGCAAGGGGGTTTGAATGTCTTGTTTTATAGTATTAAAAGTATGCATGTAACATCTAATTTGAAATGTAATGCTTTAAACCTGACCGTCAGCATAAATTCATTGTGATGTATGTCTGTGCATATTAGGAGATGTCAGGATGCTGCTAACAAGAGTTAAACATCCCCAGATGAAAACTACAGATAGATCTTGTCAGATTTCACACATACTCTATATATATATATATATATATGCTCTGAGCACACTCTTAAACTCTGGGCAGACATTTAAGGAGAACAGGGATGTTTTAAACTCCTATAAGTGGTTTTGTTTGTGCACTGGGCATGCTATATGTCCAGACAACTTTTTAATAATCAAGAAAATCACACATTTAATTAGAAGCTTTAATGAATCAGAGCGGTTCACTTTAAAAAATGAATTGGTTGGTTGCTAGCCCAACGTAAATCCCAAGTAATAAGCAATCTGGGCAATCCAGTGCCTTTACAGATTTAACAGCATTAATACTTCAATATTAATACGTCAATACAGTAATTATTTTGGTTATTATTTAAGCCTTCGTTATAAAATTCAAAAAGCTAAGAGCACCCCCACAGTTACGTTCTTAAGCATTTACTATATAAGACAAAACTTTTCAAATAATATTATATAATATATTTATAAAATATATATATATATATATATATATATATATATATATATGTACACTGAGTGTACAAAACATTAGGAACACCTGTTCTTTCTATGAAATAGACTGACGAGGTGAATCCAGGTGAAAGCTATGATCCCATATTTATGTAATCTGTTAAATCCACTTCAGTCAGTGTAGATGAAGGGGAGACAGGTTAAAGACGAATTTTTAAGCCTTGACACAACTGAGACATGGATTGTGTATGTGTGACTTTCAGAGGGTAGATGGGCAAGACAAAAGATTTAAGTGCCTTTGAACGGGGTATGGTAGTAGGTGCCAGGTGTGTCGATTTGAGTGTGTCAAGAACTGCAACGCTGCTGGGTTTTTTACGCTCAACAGTTTCCCGTGTGTACCAAGGATGGTCCACCACCCAAAGGACATCCAGCCAAAAAACGGCTCATTGATGAAAGAGGTCAAAGGAGGCTGGTACGAATTGTGCAGAGCAACAGATAGGCTACAGTTAGTCAACTGACAGTCCAGTACAACTTTGGTGCTGAAAGACCCATAAAAGAATGTACAACTCATCGTACCTTGACACGAATGGGGTATGGCAGCCAACGACCTAACAGAGTTCCACTTCTTTCAGCAAAACACAAGAAACTGTAGTTGCAGTGGGCTAAGGAATGAAAATACTGGACACTAGAGGATTGGAAAAACATTGCCTGGTCTGATGAATCCCGGCTCCTGCTGTTTCACACTGATGGGAGGACTAGGTATGGAGAAAACCACATGAGTACATGCATCCATCATGCCATGTGTCAACACTGCAGGTTGGTGGTGGTGGTGTGATGGTGTGGGGTGTGTTTTCATGGCACACATTGGGCCCCTTGATAAAAGTGGAGCAACGTTTGAATGCCACAGGATATCTGAAAATCATTGCCAATCAGGTGCAACCCTTCATGGCAGCAGTGGATCCATCTGCTAATGGATATTTTCAGCAGGATAATGCCCCGTGCCACAAGGCTAGGATTGTCCAGAAATGGTTCCACAAACAAGCCAATGAATTCAGCTTACTGCTGTGGCCTACTCAGTCACCAGATCTCATCTGTGGGATGAGATGGAACAAGCTATTCAGAGTAGAGATCCATTACCAGCTAACGTGACACAACTGTAGGAAACATTGGAGTCAACATGGACCAGCATCCCTGTGGAACGCTTTCGACACCCTGTAGTGTCCATGCCCCAACGAATTGAGGCTGTTCTGAGGACAAAAGGGGGTGCAAGACGAACCGTTGAGTTATATATATATAATATTATATATATTATATAACTATATATATATATATATATATATATATATATTTAGACAATTTAATTGAAGCTGTTAAATCCCCTTGTCATTTTGTATATAAATATTGGATAGAGTTTAACAGGAATTGTTATGATTGTTAAGGTAACAGGTTAAGTTTCATATAGTTGACAGAATTTCCACAACATTCCCCTAAACCAATACAAAGTATATTTATCATTATCTCAAATGTGTCTTAACAATTTGTTTCCATTGTCAATGTCAAGGAGATCAACTCTTCTGTTATAATAAACTTTTAATATGTTCTTTCAACAGTTTAACTTTAAATGATTTTATAACATGTATTTATAATTCAGATACTTCAATATAGCAGTCTCTCCTAGAAATTGTACTTTTATTTTAATCCATTTTTATACACAGAAGGCAAGTGGTTCATTTTAATTAGGCACCTGCTTGGCAGCAAATGCAACCTTGAATATTTAAACTTAGGACTGCTCATACATTTAATCAATGTTATTATATTAGGTTCCTTATTTGTTTAAATACTTTAGTTTTTTCTTACTATAATCAAACCACATATCTAAACTAGTTCGATTGCATCTGGTATATTAACTTCTACAGAGTTTGGCATTCTGCTTTCGTTGGATTAGAATGTTTTGAGGCTCTGAGTCTAATTAAAAAAGATGCTTTTGCCTGATAAGGTAGGTTTGGAACTTTCAGCAGACGGGCCTGAACTTCAATGCAATGAACTTCTTCACTAGGCCTAAAATAGATCTGCTAATAATATTTTCTACTGGTTTTATATTCTTTAAAACACATTACACTCATTACAACATTTGTTGTAGTTTCACAAATGATCAATTTGTATCCCAAAGATTATCCTGCTTCCAGTAGCAGTGACAGTCTTTATAAGAATAATACCTGCCAAAACTTAAATCTTGTTAGGTGGGCTCCCATCTCAACATTCTCATTCCCATCATCAGTGGGAAGACTTCAAATAAATTAAACTGTTTCTATCAAAGAGCCATCCATCTCTGCCGCACACACCTTTCACTCAAAAAAGGTGCCTGCGCCTTGTACAAGGGAAGACAGGTTTTAGGGTCATTGCGTGACATTCTGCTGACAGCCATCTTAGATTGGCAATGCTTTGTCGGATAAGAAACTAAAAGCTTTTTGGGTTTGTTTTGTTCTTAATGTTGAAGCTCATATGACAGCCGTGAACACTTTAAATATATATATCTATATATAATATATATATAATATATATATATATATAATATATATATATATTATATATATATATGTATATATTTTTTTACTTTTGTGGTTTGGTGAATGGTTTCTGTTATTCTACAATAACAGTGTTACTATATTGTTGTTTTGGTTTGTTGCATATGAAATTATGCGCAGGAAAAAAAGGGTAGTTTCAAGCAAGAAATGATTACTGCTTGTCTTTGAAAAGCCTTTGTCCTCTCACTGATGCTTTCCCACAAAGGCCTCTCAATAGGAATTGCCTGTCACCTGGCAGTGACTTATAGAAGCCGCCTTTCATCTGAAAGCTGGAGCATCAGCCATGTTATGAACAGAAGCCACAAGTAGCTATTAATAACAGTTTGAATACTTTCATTTTCTGCAGTGCGTCTTAGAGAGTCGTTTTCAAGCAGGATTAGAGATTACAAATAAAGCCCTATAAAGTTTAATAAAGAGAGCTTAAATCGTGTTTAGATTTTATAATACATCCAAAGACAACATAAAACACACATTCATGTAAATCATTGCATTTATATATAAAAAATAACAGTATAATTTGTTAAACTCCAACAGAAAAAAATCCTTATTAGGTATATAAAAGCTTGCAGTGTATCCACTCATTATGAATGACACCTGTCTATATACCACTCTACTGTAGACCACCTTCATAATGCATGATTGCTAGCAAGCTTGAACACTGTGCCTTTTTGATTATCTGTTCACAGGTGCTTTGCCAGCTTAAATGAAGCTAAAGTAAGATAATTCTGTCCATCAGCAATGATTACAGCATTTCTGATTCAATCTTCTGTAGCATTTCGTTCAACAATGTGGCTGTCAAAGAAAATTCTGTCAAGAGATGGAAATTGCTTTCACAGTATATTTAGGAAGGAAGCTTTCTTCATCTGTACTAGAAAACACAGTAGACTTAAACACAATATGACCTTTTTTATCGTCTTGCAATACAAATACAAGTATTTAATGCTTTAATATTATCACATCAGACCTACGGAGTAATGTAACCCCTTTCTTGTTGCATTTATAGGTTCTAAATATAAAATGGTGTTGCTAGAGAAAGCATTTGTAATACACACACTACACATAAACCTAACCCTAACCTTAAATTACAATTTTCTTTCCAAATATTTAACTAAATCTTACTGTAGTTTCCCAGGGGGATACTTTAAAAAGTATGAACATGTCAACCTGCAAACCATGGGATGTTGCTAAAGACTGTAGTTCTAGCACAATACAATGGTACAGCTAAAAAAATATAATAATAGAGTGTAACGATCACTCAAACTGACACGTTTAAATATTAAATTGATCATTACCCAAGTCTGGGTGTTTTAGAGTAACAATCGGTGGTTGTTTAAATCCCCCCCCCCCAATCTCAATTTAAAATGATTGTGGCCATATGTCTAAAAAAAAAAAAAAAAAAAAAAAGAAGACAACAAATCTGCTATGGCAATGCTCGTTAAATACGATCCCATTCCCATTTTAACACGGGTTCATGCTGAAAGCAGATAGAGCAGCAGTGCCATTTTAGTGTTCTGCTCATGGTACATTAGGTATGGTTAATGTACTGTATATCATTGTTTAGAATCTTCTGCAGTTTTTATGAAAAGTGGCTTCAGTGTATTTGGCAGATCTCAAGCAACAGATTAACTGACACATATAAAGGAACAGTAATGAGCGTCATTTGCAGTAATTAGTCACTGTTAAATATTTCTTTAAGGAATGTCTTATGCCATCAATCAAATTGCATTAGAGAATAGGATGGGCGCACAAATATATATATATATAGAGAGAGAGAGAGAGAGAGAGAGAATAAATGTATCTGTCTAATAAATGTAAATGTATAGTACAGCTGTTTAAAACATTAACACAGGAGTTATAAAAACCAATAATTCAAAGATACACTGAAGACACTTGAATGCTTTTTTAGAAATGGTTTTAAAATCCTTAAATCCTTATAATACTCTAAACAGATTATGTCAATTGAATAGACCCAATAATAATGGAAAAGGAGTATATTGTTTACAATATTCTCACAATGACAGCATTTAATGAAGCGCTATAATGTCATTCCAGTATATGTCACAAAGAAGTAAAATAAAATAATGTTTGAGTTATGTTCTTGGTTTATACTTTTTATGTTTTAAAACTGGATACCATGGAGCAAAATCTAAATTGTTACTTTTCATTATTAGGGTAGGTAATATATGGGTAACTATATAACTCGATTCATTAACATCTGAGATTCTTACATATTGTGAAAAGCCAAACATAGCTTATCTGACAGGCATTGAGGGCCAGAAACTCTCTCAAGTGAACTAGCTATGTGTAACACGAAGGCATTATGCTTAATGCTGGCATCTTGTTTGAGTCGACGTTTTGACAACCTTACATTCAAGTGAGTTGCATGGTTTATTGATGGAGAGAAATAATAACACAAACACTCAACCAGCACCATAGGTTAGCAAAGAGGTTTTTCAAAAGGATTTCTACTTCAGTTATACTCTGCCTTTTGATGCTTCCCTTGTTGCCATCATTTATGTTTATTATTCACCCTTTTCACTGTGAAAGGATTTGCATAAGCACATCACCATCAATTACATGACAAGTGGTAGCTTTGTGCCAATGACTTTCATTAGATTTCCAAATCTGTACGGTCTGTGATATATTATTGGACGTTTTCCATGTTTGATATACAGGACAGAGACTTCACAAATGCTTCCACTGACAGAATAGCAACTTGTTGCTAAATTGTTTATTCAATTAAAATCAAACACAGAGCCGTAGCTGCACTTCAGTGATTTATTTTTAATTACAAATCAAAATAATACAGTATATCTATAACTAGACACATGAAGTGCACTTGGAGATAACATTCTATCTTGCTAGTACAACTGGCTTGGATTACCTTTCATAACTTAACCAACTGTACACAAATGAGGCATAACTAAAAAATCTCTACAACCACAAATCTCAAAAAGAGCACATATTAATTATTTTAAAATATATGCAGAATGCTAATAGTGGTGCTCCTAATATGCATTTCTAATGAATATGTCATTTGCATGTTCTTATGTAATGTCAGAGCCATCTACATTTCTCATATTGATGATTTCTCTGGAATCCAGCTGTGTTATGTGCGACAATTCGAACAGTAATAATGTAATAATATAATTCTCTACTTCTAAACTTCTAGATCTTTACTGATAATTTGAAGACACAATTACGAAAAGGAAAAAAATCTAAAGTAGGATGTATGTAACTAGTGCATGAACAATAATGCAATTTTCAGGTAATACTAATGGAGGCTATATCTGCCACCCCTCAAATGCCATGGCCTTCGATTCATTTCCCTCCAATTAATCTCTTACAGTCTACGCTGCCTCAAATTGAAAGAAAAGAAACTAGTTTTAAAAAAATCTCTGGTGTTTATAATGAATGCCAAAGGTGTCCTTAAAAGTTGGTCATGTCTATGATAACTAGCAAGTAGGCACTAGGGCCATCATTAAAAAATGTAAAGCACCTTTGCACATAATGTCTAAGAAGAAAAGGTGGCATTTAAGTGTAAATTAAATGGCAATCATCTTACTTTATGAATATCTTTCCCAACTGACACATACACATAAAACTACATGATGCTTGGTCTGGTTTCCAATTGGAATAGTATAGCATTTAATTAGCAATGAGGATGGGAGTCTTCCATCACTATCTGGAACCGTTCCCATTGATATTCTGCATAGTTCATTGCCATGCATTATACTTTGGTAATATTTTTATTAAATCACTTTTTCCTGTCTAGCCGCTCCCAAGAGAAGATGAGACAGCTAGGTGCATTCGATCCTATACACATGGGAGGTAGTACAGCAGCTGCAATTTTGCACTTATTGCATGTTAACAAAAGGCAGACTTTTCTCATTCTATATGCAGTCCTAGACCAATTCATGCTTTTGAAAAGCCAGTACTGTTGTTTCTGTACTGTACTGACCTGTGCATGGGAGTCACAATTACTCTCTTATTGATATAAGCAAATTAGGACATTGAAAGTAAAATACAGGTATTGAGCAGTTTCAATATGCAACTTTACATTGGCATTATTCACAGAATCATAACTGTAGTATAATCATTTCCCTCTAGATTGTATAAATAAGTTTCTATTTAACATTGAATTTAGTTTTAATTTATCTTGTATATTGTTTATGGTGTAACAGGGCAATTAAAAGTTTTCCCATCATCAAACGCATAGGATATCTGTTGGTTCTGTGAGCCATTCAGATGTTGATCTTTAGTTTCAAAAGAGGATGGAGTGCTTCAAATGATTTTTCTTTCAAATATTTTCAAATCCTCAACAACTGGTCATAGTTCTCTTGCTGTGATGTTTGTTGTGGCATGGAATCAAGTTTACCTAATTGTTGCTTTTCAATTTTTCTGGCATGTGTCAGTGTTTCCTCACAAACAATAGCCATTTTCAAAGTAGATTTGCAATCAATCATGTGCATACAGTTATCTGGGAGGTGTGGAGCTAACAAAAAATGAACAGACCACTATTGTGTTGGAATAATCGCACACTTTACATTTAAAATGAATATAAGAAAAAAAAGGCATTGATTTTTCATCAAGCCCTGATATCCTGCTGTCAGATTATTGTATCCTGGACCCACCTTCTCACTATAGATACTCAGTCACTTTATTTTGATTTGTGTAAGACAAGAAATGACTCCTGTAAATGTCATTATGTGATCCATCACACTGTAGATCTCATTATATCATAGGAAACAGGGGATTACGGCTACAACAGGTAATAATTCATTAATTACTGTATTAACCCCACTGATCTTATGACCACACCGCCATACTGCCTTTTCCAGAATAACTGGGCTCCAGACTGCACAAAAAGGTCTCAAAAGATGAATATAAAGCCTCCAAGAACATAAAAAGATCATAAAATGTGGTTCTAGGAAACAAAACAAGCAAAAAACCTGAAACTGAGCAAAGAAAAAAATACTCAGAGGAGCCCGAGGATGTTTGTTTCGCTAAAAGATTATAATAAAAATTAATATGAAGTGCACTCCGTCAGGTCTGACCTACTGCCCCTTGTCAAGCTTTCAGCTTTGCCTATTTTTATTAGAGCAAGTTAGTAAATGCAATAACTCACATGAAGGATGTTGACTCAATTTAAAACCAGCATTGCTCTTTAGTTTATATTGATAAATAAGGGTACCAAGTTTGCAGCCCTCTTCCCACCTTCAAAGTTACGGACCTGCGAGAACATGCTACTCTAACCTTAATTGCCCCCAAAGAAAGTGTAAGAATTATAGAAAAGCAATCCCTTCCCAAGGTTACCAATCATCATCCACACACCACCGACTGAAAAGTTACATTTTTATTCACTGTTCATTATGTATTTAACGCTTTGAGGAACAATTTCCATATATACCGCACATACACAGCACATATATATATATATATATCTACAAAGATACATATTCATATATATATATATATGTGTATATATATTACATATATACATACACCATATATGTGTCAGAGTATGAGTCTTTAAGCTTCCCACACACAGCTGAAAATAAGCAATGAGAATTCATTACTTCCCATTGTTATTAGGTATCTTTGGGAGAGAATCCTTTAATTGTACATGGAAATTTGTCTTTGTAAATTCTTTATTGCTATTTAGGTGTGCTTTGATAAACCAGAAGGCCGGTTATTTCTCATCTCCTGTGTGTTCCTGGTGGCTCTTTATTGTAACCCTATTACTACAAGTTTCATCACTGTTGGAATATAGATTTTTTTAGAGATTTTTTTTTGTTTAATTTTCCCCTTGGAGCAAGAATGCAGTACACTTTTGTGATGGTTAATTGTGAAGGTAGCTTTTATGGGGCTGGGTTATATTATATTCTTTATTGATTGGTGCTGCCATAGTGTCAGTAAAACTCTTTGAGGATCTGATGTTCCGAAAGGTGATGCATAAGGGTTTGTGTTTGTTTGTTTGTTTGTTTGTTTGTTTGTTTGTTTGTTTGTTTGTTTGTTTGTTTGGTGGTTTGTTTCTGATAACAGGTTTCTATAGCCCAGAAATATAGTTTTCAATACAAAAGGCAATGGCTTTGCTTTGTTGTCTGGAGCTCTATGCACACAATTGTAAACATCACTTGAACAAACATTTGCAACGTGACTTTAAAATGAAGTTAATTGTTAGTTGCTTTGGTTTGCTGTCATAACTGAATAAAGAATGACAGGCAGTCTGACTAGATATGGATTTTTCTGTCAGACTCTATTCAAAAGGCAACATTGTTCACACAGGAATTAACTCATGGATTTTGTTCTCAGTGCAGACTCATTTTGTGTTCTCATCCTAGTTGTTTCTTCCTACTGTTCATTTCAGAGATTGATCCAGCCTCCTATTACTTTCCTTATTAACGTCAAGCTGGTTTTAAATTGACAGCTAGGCACACAAAACTGAAAACTGCACATCCAAATGACTAACTGAGATTCTTTAATCAAAATTACCTTTTATTAGTTTGTCAGATAATACGTTTTAAGAAGCAATAACTAAATACGTAAATAAATAAATAAATTACAATACAGAAGCATTCCTAATTTTAAATGCCTATACAAGTAGGCCACCTGAATTTTTGACAATATCAGATCTGTTATTAAAGCTAAACCTTTGAATAAACTAAAAACTCTGCAGCAGGACTGATCCCAAACCTTTAAACCTTTACATTGTTTTGGTCAATAAAGTGACCAGGGTATTTATGCAGTTCTACTATGCTTTCCAATGCTTATAATATGCATTTACTGTAGTTTACCCTGCTTTTCCATGCTTATTAACATGCTTTGCCATACCTCGTTATTCTTTATAATGCTTACCTATGCTTCATCATCCTTGCTTTATTACACTTTGCTATGCTTTAACTGTGGTAAACTTTTATAAGGGACTGTATATAATTACTATTCCATTTTTGCTCAGTTTAGTTATTTGCATTTGGGTTTGCTTTTGCATTTGCATTTGCATAATTCAAAGTCTTGGTGTACTTTTTGGCAGCAACCTCTCCTTTGATGCCCACATCTCCTCCTGGCCAAATCTTTATTCTATCATCTTCGAAACATATCCAAAGTTTGTCTCTACCTTTCTCTCCCAGGTGCGGAGATACTTGACTTGACTACTGCAACTCTATGGTGGTCTCCCGGCACGCACAATAAACAGACTGCAACTAGTTCAGAATGCTGCTGCCAGGATGCTTAACAGATGTAAAAAGCATGAGCACATCAGCCCCCCTCTTGCCCAGCTGCACTGGCTACCTGTAAACTTCAGGATAACTTTCAAAACTCAGCTGCTCACCTACAATGCCCTTCATCACACAGGTCCCAAGTACCTCCTCAACCTGCTGACCCGTTCTATCCCTACGCACAAGCTGAGAATCTCTGACTCTGGCCTGTTTCTTATCTTCAAGCAAAAGTGCACCAGACTTGGAGAATGCTCGTTTAGCTTCATGGCTCCGACTCTTTGGAACTCTTTCCCAGCTTAGGTGATGCTCCCACCGTCGCTCGCTTTAATCAACTCTCAAGGCCCACTTGTTCTCTCTTGCTTTTCATGCTCTTTCAGCCTGCTATCTGCTATTAGCAGCTGTGTTGTTGCTACTATTTCATGTATTATGCATTTTTCACTGTATTTAATGTATTACACATTGTTTTTTACTGTATATCATGTATTATGCATTTATCTGTATTTAAAGTATTATGGATTTTCTTGTTGTTACTGCATCTTGTAAGCGCTTTGTGATGGTGGTCCACTACGAAAGGTGCTATATAAAATAAAGATTGATTGATTGATTGATATCTAAAGCCGAATTCTTATTGTTTTTCATGAGGTAATGATTGCAATTCTACATTTCAATGCAAGCAACGCAAGCCCAAAAAAGCAAGTTGAAAAAAATATACATACTCGTTTAAAAAATATGCTCCTTAAAAGTACACATTCTTGTAATGTTATTTTGCACAGCAAATATATATATATATATATATATATATATATATATATATATATATATATATATATATATATATATAGTAGTTAAAAATGGGTTGTAGGACACTATGCAAATAAAGCATTAAAAGAGCCAAACAAATCACGTGTTTAACATTTTAAAAGTTAAAATACAGTAGCTGCATACATGTTTCGCCCTTTTGGGGGCTCATCAGTACAGTGCAACTGAATTTTAACTTCAGAAAGGCTCACGAGAGTAAGCAAAAACAAGTATCTTTCGAGTTAAGGTGAATGACAGATTTTTTTTTTCTTTTGCTCTGGTGTTAATTGTAGGGTCGTGATTTTGTACTTTCCGTTTTGCTTTGGGAGCGAGAGTGTTGATGACATTGGTTTGACCGTTCAGTTAACAACGAATTAGGAAAGTAAATTGGCCATGATTATTTCGCTGGCGCTACAATGAGGAAAACTACAATGCTTATATTTAAAAAATTGTAATTGAACCTACTAATGTTATGTGTATATTTGTAGAATGTTCAATTATAATCTTTTTAATTTTTTGTTTTTATCGTGTTTAAGTAAAAAATAGTATTTAAGTAATATATATATTAAAAAATTAAGAGACCACTGCAAAATTATCAGTTTCTCTGGTTTCAGAGGAAGGATGAGGGAGAATCAAAGGAGGGAGGAGGGATGTTCGGAGGATGGAGGATGGGGTTCAGAGGAGGGAGGATGGATGAGGGAGATTCAGAGGGAGATCAGGAGGGAGGAGGGAGTTTCAGAGGAAGCATGAGGGAGATTCAGAGGAGGGAGGAGGGAGTTTCAGAGGAAGGGGGAGGGAGTTACAGAGCAGGGAGCATGGTCATGTGATCTTGTTCAGCCAATCACAGCACTTAATTTATCCAAGCCATTTTATAAATTCCCTTTATATATTCCATTTCCTTGAAAGAAATGCATATGCTCAAAATGTGGTAAAAGTGAATATGTTCAATCAAGTATTCTCATTTTCAAAAATGAATTTGGTAATAGGTACTTTATTTATCTGGTAATAACAATATGGTTATGTAAAATGTTCAGCCTTAATATGTACATAGGCATTAAACTAGTACTTAAATGAATGTAACTGTTCATTTTTTAATTAGCATATATAATGTTCACAGCCAGAACACTAATTCCACAGAGCATTTGGAGTGTTTATGCTCTGGGCTTGACTGTAGAAAACAAAGAGAATGGTGGGATAACGCATTTAGTAGGGTTTAATAGAAGGGGCTTGGAGGTGAAAAGAAAAGGTTATGAGGTAACAAGAATGTGTGGCAACCTAATGCTTTAAAAAAAAAAAAAAAAAAAAAGGATATATTTATTTATTAGCAGAGGCCCTTATCCAGGGTGACTTACAATTGTTACAAAATATCACAGTACGAAGTATCACATTGCAAAATATTACATTATAAAATACCACATTACAGAATATCACATTACACATAAGAGCAGTTACAAAGTACAATGAAATCAGTAGCAAATAAGATCAAATTCAAATAAGAGCAAAATTAAGAATACAGTGAATAATTACATTTAAGAGCGAGTTCAACTAAGAGCAGTTATATGCTTATACGAGTATTGCCAAGCTTATAAAAGCCACAGGTTCAAAGGGCACGAGAGAGACAGAATGAAAGGGAACTGCAAGAAATTCAATTTAGCAACATTTTAGATAAAACAAAGTAAAAACTTCAGTCTGTTGACAATAAGAATTTGATATTGTATTATATTGTAATTAATCCATATTTCTGTAAATCCAGTTGTGTGCCATTGTGGTAAGTTTGACAGATTTTGCCTTGTCTGTTAAATGTTTTACTTAAATGGTTTCTAGTTATGCAATTTGTTGTATAATTATACTCTGTAGACTCCAAATCCCACTGTTGTGCCAATTGCTCCTTTAAACTCAGAAGCTGGAGAGTGTACATCAGAAAGCTACTACAGATGTCCAATAGAGCTCACCAGGTATCTGGCCAGTAGGATCACTGTGGCACGATCAGGTGCCAATTTTGCCTCCCCAACCAGTGGGAGCGCATACCAATCACCAGCTTAGATCAGAAACTAGGCATTGCCAGGACACTAAACTGTGCTCCCCTGACTAAGTGTTTATTCTGTATTTATGTACTGTGTTTGAAACTTGCATCTGCAATCTTGTCCTCTTCAGTTAATCCATTAATGCTCTCCAGTTCACCACACTTGGGGTTTAGATGCTCTTCATTACCAGCCCACAGAACAACAGACACTTTTTTAGGGTTGTCTACAGGAATAAATGTGTCTTCATCAAATCTCACTCTCTGAGACAGATTGATTCATACTCTGTCACTTAAGTTCCGTAAACCTTGTAGCAACCCCTTCATTGAGGACTCCATAAACTCTCTCAAGCTCAGATTCAAATAGAGCATCTCATTTCCCCAGCTTACTGTTAAAAAGACGTTGTTTACAAAGCCATCAGCTTTTCTCCATTTCCTATAATTCCTATGCATAATGCAATCTCCAAGCCACGGTCTGGTTGTGCTGCTTACCATTAGAGATTTCTACTTGGATAGCTTTTTCATTTTGCAGTAAGCACTGAAAACAAAGTGGACCTGGATTTAACATGGAAGAGATGCTACTGCATGGACAGTCCCATTACAAACTTACATATCCTTTTTTATTTACTTCTTTTTAAATACATAACAAAATAAATATCATATAAAGAACATTGGTATTATGGCAGGCTATATTAAAACTTATGTTATCAATTCTATTTAAAATAAATTGCTCACGCATACAGAACCCAGCCGTGTTCTGCTAATGCAATATTGTTTAATTAAAACAAGTCAAGCCAGACATTTCCTTCCTTTGTTTTAAATGTTTTTGTCAGACCACGTTTGGTACACGACTAGTTTCATCTCATTGTTAAATTGCCAGGATATGTAATAATGACATGTATTTCTCAGGGGTTCCCCCTGGTTAAATAAATACATTTGAAATTTTAAAAAATTGAATGTGGGGATTTCCAAATCTGAAACAGAACACTGGGGAGAAACAAATGCAATTGCATAGTCTTGCTTTAATGATCTTGCTATTAAGAATTGATGTTGTGTTTGTATATTTATGTAATGCTTATGATCGTGTGTGAGGAGGATCTGGGTGCACTAACACAGGTACATTAACAACCCTGCAGCTACACTGTAGTTACACATTAATAATATTTAATGCATGTACTGTGTATGTAACAGGATCAGTAATGCCCCTGTTATCTTTCACTTGTATGTTTTGTTTTTATAATTCTACACTTTGATTTGATTAGTGCACATGTAATATATTATTGACTAACACTTTGTAATTGATTTATCACTTTCTAGTAGTTTCTCCACTCAGTTCATTTGTTATGCCTTATTAGGTAACAACTAATGGAATTATTGCTAGTTTTACACACCTGAATATAAATCGCCCACATCTCTTGCAAACTGGATGGGGGTTTGTGTCTGTCTGTCTGTCCTTTGATGTGGTTTTGTTTGTGCAGGAGTGGGAACACAATTTTAGTGTTTGGAACGGAGAGTAACAGAGGGAAGTGAATCAAGCCTGTGTCTAAGAGTTTCTAGCCTGTCTGTAGCTAATCAGAACCTACGGTATGGAAAGTAAAGAAAGAGATTGTGATACAGATTTTTGCCTCCCATGCACAGACAATGTGTTTTATTCTTTGTGTTTTTGCAATGGCCAGTGTTTGTATTTTTATCCTCTGTTTACGTTTGGTTATCAAACCACATGCACTGAGCACTTTCTAAAGTTCAGTATTCCAATTTGCACTTTGGGGATTTAAAATGACTATTTCGATTATGATGACCTGTTAATGGAAAATTTGTAGTTGATCACTTGGCTATTGAACAATATGTTGTTGCTCCTTTTAACCATTCTGTTAAATAAAAACATTCTCATTGATTTTATATGTATCTATTGTCTGTGTTTTTCTTGGTGACACTTCTCTTCGTATTTTAGCTCTGTATCCAAATGAAAACAACCTGATCAGTTATTTTATCTAATATTGTTCTGTGCTTATCGCACTGAACTTCTATATCGGACTATTATAAATAACCTCTCTGTTTGTAGCCCCTCTGAGCAAGCGGGTGTTACATATATACAACAAAATTAGACATCTGGGGAAAAAAAAAGTTTTTAAATACATGTTTGCACAACACAAAACCTTGTGCTACTGTAGTGCATGTGGTAAATATTAGTAAACGGTCACCACAGTGTAACTATGTCACAAGGCCGTACCTACTATGGGCCCACTCTGTCACTCAGCAATGTCATTGATAATCTATAAATTGTAGTGCCATCTACTGTATGCCAGCACAAGTATTACCTTGTACAAAATTTAAAAAAAAGAGCTTACCATACACTCAGTTCTTGAATATTTCTGAATTTCAAGATAAACTCATTTGTAATCAGGATATAGGCTTAATTATCATCCAAGTGAGCACACCCTCCAACCCACCACACACCCAGAACAAAGACACAGACCACATTTTATATTTTATAAATATATAAAATATATAAAATATATTTTATATATTTATACCCTTCCCCTCCACATTTGGCTTCAGTTACAATTGACCCTATCCAATAAAATATGTTCCATTTATACAGTACAAAGCCCCTAAAATATGCGACTGCTTACCTTACCCTCTGGGAACTACCGGTATAAGAGTCCCTGTGCTTCCTGTTCCCACAATTTAGAAAGTAATCCCAAACACAAGAACAACAGCTTACCAAATCGTACCCCTCCAGAGATGCAACTCGGACAAACCCCGTGGACCTCAGCCCTTAGCTACCCTGGAGTCACTCTACAGTAATCAATAAAAACAGGCCTTCTATACTAAAAGCATACTAAAACATTTTGTTACACTCTGTATAAATAACAATACAAGGTGTTGTAAGACAACAGAGCAGTAGAGATATTTAACAGCTTGGAATATACATGTAATTAATGTACCTGTATTCTGAAGTGTATCTGATAAAAGATATGCTACTGTAACTACGTTTGATGGGCTTAATAGACAAATACTGGTAATCTTATTAAACTGACCAACTTTATTGACTATTCAGGCAATGGGGAACATTCTAATTCTGCACACTTCCATATGACAAAAGGATCCTCAAAAGAGAGCAGAGAGCAGTCCACAGTGAGTCACGTAGTAAAAGCATTGCCACATTGGAGCACGGGGTCAGTATGAAGGGGTTAGGAAGGAAAATCATCTAGGGATAATTTGCCTCATTGCTCTTTAGCAACATTTTTTAGTTTTCCCTGAAAATAGTTAAGTGGTGGGTAATAGTTAAACAGTGAGAGATGTGTCACGAATAATTTATCGTAAACTCAACAGAGAATTAAAAAAAAAACTAAATCGAAGGGCTCCCAAGTGACGCATCCAGTAAAGGCGCTCTGCGTGAGGGCAAGATGCGTCCTATAGTCTAGATGTAACCGGTTCGAGTCTGGGCTATTCCACAGCCGACCGTGGATGGGAGTTCCCAGGAGGCAGCGCTCAATTGGCTGAGCGTTGCTGGGGAGGGGAGGGGTCTAGGTCGGCCAGGGTGTCCTCGGCTCACCACGCTCCAGCAATCCCTGTATTCTGGCCAGGCACCTGTGGGCTTGCCTGTTAGCTGCCCGGGAGCTGCGTTGCCCTCTAAGGCTGCAGCTCCTGGGCGGCTGTAGCTCCTGGGCGGCTGCATGGTGAATCCGCAGTATGTAAAGAAGCGGTCGGCTGACGGCACACGCTTCGGAGGACAGCGTATGTTCGTCTTCGCCGCGCCCAAGCCAGCACAGGGGTGGTAGCGGTGAGTCAAGCCTAAGTAATAATTGGCCATTTTCAAATTGGGAGAAAATAAAAATAATTGGCTAAATTAAATTAAATAAATAAATAAATAAATCGCAAACATGTAGGCCTTGTTTTCATAACTTTAAACAATTACTAATTGTGTCTTGTCTAGCAGATCTGAAGAAAACATAAAGGGAGATTTTGTCCCATTCAGTCCCATTCAGACCAAGATGAATATTCTCAATCTGCCCTCATTGTGTAGTGATGCCAAAGTATACAATTGTCTTTGTTCCCATTGGGGGTGAAGTAATAGAGATATATGTAAGCAATCTTAGGTTTCCAACTTGCAGGTGCTACAGAAATCAGATTGCACTCCATGTTCTGAAAGAATTGCATGTATCATCCAACACATGTATCTTCAAGGTATTCATTAATTCAGTTACTTTCTTTATGTGAATGTCAGGTGTTACATTTTAAGAAAAGTCTAAAAAGAAAATCTGTTGACCATGGATGGGAGAAAAGATACTTTAGTATACATGAGAATGATAGATATTACCATATGCATACTTTGAAAGTCAACAGTAATAAATATATATAAATAAATATATTTTAAAGTGTGCCATACCTTGCTAAATGCTCAGAACAAGCTCTGTAATGTGTGTAATTAAGGTATGGAGTGTCTGATATTTCTATTGGTTTAACAAAGGGCTGCCCTTTACTCTGACAAGATGTCTATTAGCAACACGTTTTCAGCTTGCTAAAAGCTGTAGTGTTCGCTTTCCTTGATAGCTGAACATTTGTGATCATCTAATTAGCTCCTCAGAGGACTGCAAGCACAAACAAGGGAGCTTGTTTACCACAATCTATATACCTGAAAATAGCAGAATGCTAAACCATGCAGGTATTGCATGGTATTTTAGGCATGTCATTTCCAAGTTTCATATAAATACAATTATATTCTCTTAATTTAGTGGGAATGGGTAAGCATACTGTCTACAGAATTGAGCATCTATGTCTTCATCATGGGTAATTTGACTGCCCAGACGAATATGATAGTTTAACATTACATTTTTTTGTTATCTTGAAGAGGACAACAGCACATGCTCTGTTTAAAAAAATAATGAAGAAAAGTTGAAAAAAGTAACTTATTTAGGAGTCACGGGAGATTTTTTTATAAATATTAAAGTTGATGTTTAAAAAGATTAATGTTGTAGTGAACAAGGAAAAGCATCTGCTGAGCTTTTACCATGCAGTAAGGGTTGATTACACAAAGAAATACAATTAAATTTAGCTTTGTAATTTAGGCATGCAAGCATGCACTTTTCCATGTGTCAGATATGATTCATAGCACCTGTCATTTAAATGTTCTTTTAAAAACTGATTAATTGCTAAGAATTTTCAATGGTTTTTGTTGTTGTTGTTGTTTTATGCCAAGCACCAATTTAAATGTTTAGAAAAGTTCTCTTTCAGTTTTACTGCAGTGTTTACTATGTTATCATTATTGTTGTTGTTGTTGTTGTTGTTAGTGTGGGAAATTGAAGAAGTGATCTACCATTCCCTTACCCCTCATCTCACACCAACATCCATTTCATTGGAATGACACAAAATCCACATGCAATGAACCATGTTTTCATTGCACAATATCTGGAAAAATTATTTCTTCTCATCACACGCCAGTCCTATAAATTAACTGCATGATAGAGGAAGTAAAATAAAACTTTGAGAGACATGATAACAGAAGGACAAATTAATTATATTTGTTTGAAAGCCTTGCAACAAAGATATGGAATTACAGGGAGTGGTAAACATCAGTACACAAGATGGATGTTCTAAATGTGTCATAAATAAAATGATCAAAGCAACCAATAATTAGACCTTGCTTTATCAACGGGGATAACATCTACAGTCTATAAACATATAATTAGAAAGCACAATGGGGCCATTTGTAATGAAGACAATTCTAGGAGGACGAACGAATGACTACTGTACCACATGATGCAGACTTGTATTATAAGTTACTAATTAGAATGTACCAGGGAAGAGAAACACATCTGGAATGTACAGAGGTTGTTAGGGGTAACTACTCAGTTTTGCAAAATCTTAAGATATGCCTTATAGTGTAATAACAGTAGAATTACATTTTACAATAATCATGTTACAGATGTTTATTCTTCTATGAATATGTTTATTTAAAATCATTGTGGAAATAAATTTTAAAAATAGTAAGATTATTTGAAATATCTTACATTTGAGGCTTTCATAAAGGACACGGTAACTTTTAATGGAATCACATATTTGTGATTTTGCATTTCTAATATCTACACTAGAAGCAAACAGAATCAATATTGCACAAAAAAAACCACAGAAACATTTTTTGTTTGTTTGTTTGTTTCCTTTTGTTTTTAGTTTTTTTAATGAGAAGGCTACTACCTAGGCACTGGAGAATTTCCACTCTCTTGTTCTTCTGTGAAGCCTTTTTTTACAGGAGCCAACACAGCATACAGACAAAATGCTGACAGAGAGATCGATCAGCAAATTTAGGAAATGAAAGTTACTGATGAATTCTGCCTTTATGATGAAGAAATTCAAAGTACCCATTGGAAAAATTAAAAGGTGGTAATTTCTCCAAGATTAGGAGAAGTAATCTCATCCACCTTCTATTGATTGTGTTTTCAAGAGTTGTCTGGGAGATGGGCCAAATTTACAAATTCTTTGATCAGATGCTGGATCAGCAGTTTCAGCTCATTATTTTGCTGCCTGTGCTACGTACAACTGCATTGCCAGTACATCACAGTAACAGAGAGGAAAAGATCACAGGGGGTAGCACACTAGAAATGAAAAGGCTATCTAAAAAAGGAAATAGTGTGGGGTACTGTGAATAGGCTGAGTGATGTGGAAGTGGTGATGTCATGCCAGGAAGTAGACAAACAGGACTGTTGAGTGAATTGTGCTGTTGTGCTGATTTATTGTAAAATAAAAGATTTAAACAAAACACTTTTCCAAAACAAACAGGAACGTTGGCCAAAACAAACAGACAAAACCACACACTAAACAAACACTAGGTATTAACCTAGCACAAGTAGCAATTGTTATTATTTGTTTCTCCTCCTCTCTCCTGTTCTCCACTCTGAACCCCAAACCTGGTGTCACCCGTGCTCACTCTATTTCTATACCTGTGGCTGCAGCCTTAATTAATAATTAAATAATTTATTTAATTCACGGCTCCAGCCACATTCCCAAGAGTTTTTGCAGGGAGGATTAACTGCCTCCCTGTCACCCACTATTCCACACAAACATCCCATTGCTCATCCACAAATACACATTTTACTCTGCACATGAAGTGCAATCCCTGTGCCTAAATAAAAAAAAAAAAACACTGTGCAACATAACTCACACTCAATACACCAATACATAAACCCCACATAAAACATAAAACACAAAATACGCACAGAGACGGGGCGCCCCAGCACAAGTATTTATGTATGACAACATAGATTTTCAAAAAGATCTAAAAATTAAGTCTCTTAATTCCAGGATCTCATATTTGAATGCATTATGTATATGTGACCCATCATTACAAATCAGTCATAAGTGATCCTTTTCTGCTCTTTCAAGGTGGATCTATAGTAACTGATACCTATTCAATAGACGTTTCTATCTTCACTGTTCTTTTTCTTAATTATACAACAGCTCAACCCATTGCAGATTACCAGAAGAACTGAATGAAACAAAATCCTTAACACCTTCCCAACGTGCTCTTAAAAGAAATGTCAGAAGACCTACTTTACCAGTCATTTTATTAAGTAGAATGTGAATCAGCCACTTGTTTGGATTACAGGAATCGATACATGAGAGTGGAATTTGATATGTCTACAGAAATGAAACACGTATTCAGATGAAGAATACAAATTATGTCCTTCAATTAAGTAATGGAGTTTTGAAACCTTAATTAGATCTACAAAGTTGCAGATTTGAAGTTATTTATAACATTTTAGAGTGCTTAAGAGCTGCTTAAGAGCTGAAAACCAGTAAAAAGGCCTAAATAAGCTAATTATTAGTTCAATTAAGGGTTTAGTTAAGTAATTGAGAGATCAGTTGGAATGAAAACCAGGAGACACAGGAGTCCCCAACTGGAGTTGAAAACCACTGCATTAGGTAATCATTACCGAAAAGTACCGACTCTATTGTATGCAATGGATGGTACAGGTCAACTGTCTGCAGTACCTCCCCTTGTACTCATTGTAATGCCTATCCTATCTCCAGTGTCGCAGTTACCCCTTAGGCTTTACTATCATTTTTGTTCGAATACAAATATATTTACATGGAAGGTCATCTTAAAATGCCATTATTCACGCTTAAAAAAATGTGCTCATCTTCTGGAAATCCCTTACCATTCCCTTTTCGTTTTTTAAATGACTTGCCTTCTGCACTTAAACAAAAGTGCTGTCTGACAATTAGAAAATGACAATAATGCACATTTTCTGCACGCAGTTGGTAATTAAAAAATTGGCAGTCGGGATAGATTTCTCAACATGGGGCCTTCAGTGGCTTGTGTTCACTTCAGTCTTAATAACATTTCAATATGTTACTTAAATAATGTATTGTGTGTCACTTCTCAACAGCTCAGCACTCATAGAACACATTTGCTGCATACTGAAAAGAGTCTGGAGATTCAATTTATATTTAAATTCAAATTACTAGATTCCCTTACAGGTAAGCTATCCAGCAAGTCCTTCATTTCTCAGCTGGAATAAAAAAAAAGGCACTGAATAATAGCATTGTGGAGCACAGACGAATCCCACGAGAATAGCGGGTGAACGGTTAACTGATTGCAGGCTTGCACTGACAAAATGCTGCTGAAACAAAAATGTCTTTGCTAAGTAAAGGCAAAGCGGATGTTCCTTGTGCACGAGATGCTACAAAGACAAGTTTGACCGCAGTACTGCTCCAAAAGAATTTGTTTGGTAACACGTTACTTTAAGTGTCACTTAATTGTAGTAAAACATTGTGAAGTTACAATACAATTACATATGTAATCGTAAAATTAATATTACATTACACTGCATTCACTAATATGGTTTACAGTGTAATTACTATGTAACCACATGTGGTACAGTTTAGAAACTGTGGACTTTATACAGCAAGATTTGTTCTCTCATCCACAGCCTCCTCCATCAATCACAACATATTTGCTTACAACGCCTTCTGCAGTGAAGACTAAGATAGTGAATCAAGCCCTTATTGTATACATATTTCAAAAAGGGGTCCACTGTCTCAAATGTCATGTATTTATATGTATACCTGTGAGATATGTCAAGGTTTCCTATAGTCTTTTTTTTTTTTTTTTTTTTTACAGAATAATAGTTGTATGGTTTGCAAGATTTCTTTAGAAATGAATAACATGAATTGAGTCTACACTACATGCATGCATATAAAAAAGCAGTTATGGCAAATGACATAGGTGGCTCACTTAAGCAATCAATCGTGCTGTTTTTGTACCATCTCTTTATCAAATTACAAGGTTGTTCTTTATTGTTACCTGATATAAAGATGGAACTTTTTGTATCATGAGCTTAGGTTTATTTACCTTATAGGTTAATTGGAACTTGCTGGTAATAGGCTTGTAAACAATGACTATACTAGGCACTTGTACTGTTGATTTCCTATGAAAACCAGCAGACAGGGTGTGCCGCCAGCAACAGGGTTGGGAAACACTGATCTAGATGTTTTCCGACTATGAAGTAACTGAAATAGTGTGAAGAGACATGCTTTTCGACAGCCCGCCAGGATGCTAAATAGTTGTAAAAAAATGTTAAAGCTGACTTACCCCCCCATAAAAAAAAATACTGTTGGAGACAAAGGTATTTAGCTAAATCTCAATATAAATATGTCTATTGACTCCGGCAACACAAATAGCAATTTCTGTACTAGGTCAATTTAAGGTCATGTGCAGTGGAAAAACTGTCAGTTTTCATTTTTAGAATGCAACAAGTGCCATCAACTTTTAAGACCACGATACACTATGCAATTTCGGTGCAATCCGATCACATGCAATCGGATTGCATCATTGCATGCAATTGATCGTATGCAGTCAGGGCTGATTGCTCCAGGTGCAATAGGGTGCGATCGGATGCAATGCACTATATATAGAGGGTGTTTGGAAGTGGAAGTGTTAAGGGTGTTTGAAGTGGAAAAGAGAAAAGAAGAAGACAGAGAAGATCGTATGTGTGTGTGTATATATACAATAAATAACTAACGTTAAACACTCAACACGTATACACTTTATTAAACCCCACAAATAACTAAATAACCTTTCGTACTTTGGTTAGATTAATTTGCTAACATTTTCTTGGTTAGTTACTTAAATTGATTGATGACTTTGTAGTTTTATTTCCCTTTCCATTATTTTTAAATTGATCAGGTGCTTGTAAACTTGTAAGTTCATAGAAAACTTTTAAAACTTTTCACTGGTTACCACAGTTTCATGTGTATGACTATGAGTACAGAAGCAGACCGGGACATTGCTTCTCCAGCTCTGTCCTGTCAAGTTCAAGTTCTTTCCTGACAGTGTAGATGTTGTCATGTGACACTTCCTTACTCACTGATTGGATACTTGTCCAGGTCGATCGCATACGATTGCATGAAAATACAGCCGCGCTCGATAGCTTGCGATAGGATGCAATCCGATTGAGCCGGATTGCATGGTGCAGTAATGATGCGATATCCATGCAATCACAGGCTGCAATCAGATTGCACCCAAATGCATAGAGTTTCGTGGCCTTTAGAATTCATCAATAACATAACAGGTTTACAAAATATTTAAATTAAGAAACTTTATGGATAGTGTTTACACAAGTTTGGAAAATTCCTTCAGGAGAACAATGCAAAGGAATTGTACCAGAATGTTCTAAGTATAACACGCACACTGTGTATAATGTACATTACTGAGCATCCTTGGGTTACATTTCCAGTACAACAATCAAAAACATAGTATACAGTATAAAATACTATAACCCCATTATACTGAACACATTACGTATAACACACAGAAATGCTGTCAAAGTAAGGATGCGTATTATAAGCCAAAATGTAGGGGAATATACTCCAGGCAGCATCACTTTACAAAACCTTATATCTCTGTTGATCTACTTCTGATAGAAAAGCCAATCTTCTCTAATTCTGCCCCTTTATTTATGTTTATATTTTGAACTGTTTTTTTGTTTTGTTTTATATACCATATTCTGTTTAATTTGTAAAGGGTATAAAGAGCTGAAGAGTTAACAATACTAGCTTAAACAAGGACAGCATGTTTTAAACTACAATTACCAGCACAGCAACAGAACACAAAAAAACTGCTTGTAAATGCCACAGCTAATCCCTGCTGTGAGATGAAGAAATGCACTGAAATGATGAAGTGCACAACGCCCAGTAAAAGGCCAGATTTGGCAGTTAGGGTCCTGCTGTGCATTCAGACCATTTGTCTATTTAAAGTACTAGCACCTCAGTCTGCTGCATTGTTTCATGCTAAGATTTGTACAGAAATAATTAGAGGGCAAATGCATTAGCAGTCGGCACACATTCACTTTAGGTAAGTAATACTTATTATATAGCTTTCTGGTAAGCAGTAAATTATAGAAGATTCCTTAACTGAAAAGTAAAGGAAACTTGCACACACAAAATGCTTGAATTCACTGGAAAATAACAATGAACACACATACTTTGACCGACAAATTATTAGGTAATTGTAAGAGGGCCTTTCCTGCAAGTGGGGTAAAATGCAATATATTTTTAATAAGTTATGGTACTTTATTGCTGAGTCAAGCTCATCTGACAGGCCCATATACAGCACATAATCAACAGTGGGTTTTCTCTCTTGTTAAAAACTGAAGGTACCATATGTTCAATGGAACTATGCCAAAACAGTTTCTTAATTTGCAAGAAAATGTAAAGCAAGCACAAAGTTCAACCCTTAGGACCTCTTAGGAAAGCATTTTTTTTACAGGGAGCAAGTTCTAAAGTGCTTACTTATTGTTAAAAGCACTGTGACTGCAGAGGTGGCTTGAGTTTTGTTAGCGTAATGCACATATCTGAGATTTCCTAAGGCAATTCCTTCAGCATGGTCGACAAATCACACTGCAGGAAATCTGCTAATGTATTTCTGAACCAAGCTGAGCTACCGTGTTTGAATATGTCGATCAAATTGTAGGTGTTAGGCTACACTATGCAAATTAAAATGTCAGTCTTGTAAATTGTTTTTGACACTTAAATAAAGCAACTTGTTTTAGACAGAATATAAAATAACTGAGTAAAAAACAAAATAGTAAGTTCACATTATATATAAACATGTTACATAGAAGTCTAAATATCTGGTTTTATTAATATAAATCTGTGGGGGTGCTTTGCAAAAATTCAATCAAAGCTCTGTTGGATACATTTGGGATTTAATATGTATTAAGTTTATAATATTAATTTAACTGTAGTTTACTTTATTAACTTTGTTTTACTTGCATACCTGTCCTCTATGGTGTTTGCGTTCAGTGATGACATTTAAAGACCCACAAACCATCTTATGTGAAAATTTTGATCTCCAATTTTCATAGGTCTGTTCCTCAGTACTGTATTACATTTGTTTTGCTGTGGATAACAAAGTAAAGTAAAGGATTGTATCTTTTAGGAATCCTTTAGCAGTGGTAGATTAGACAAATCGGAACAATTATATAACTCAGCGATTTGTTAGAATGAGGCCGAAACATAAAATCTCTGAAGATTTGTATTTCCTCAGAAGGGATGAGACAAAAAGGAACCAACAACTGTATCATTTATCACAGTCTCATACAAGCCCACTCCCACACCATTGCATTACTAAACCTGGTTGACTGTACATACAGATATCTTTTGGTATGTTTTCTAAAAATGTGTTATACATTTATGACTGATGATTTCCATCTAAATCAAAAATACTGTACTCATACCAAATATCATTGTGAACCTCCTTGGAATTTAAGGCAAATGGTACAGCATGTTTATTAAAAAGTTCAAATTGAATACCAAAAGGGAAAATGCCAGAGAAGCAACTACTGGTTGTTGTGTTAGTATCTGGTTTATTAACAAGGGATAAAATACAATCAATAGCATTTCTTATAATGCCTTTTAATGTTCTTTTAACACTACACTGCTATAGCATTATATAATTCAATAGTGTTTACAGCATCCTTTATAACACAGTTATAGATGCATTGTTGATCATTTACAATGGATCCTTAAATTAGTGTGTTACCATAATGCCTTCCCATATTGATGAGCCTTCAGTTCTGCTCCCTGATTTTGCTCTTTATATAGCTTAATGGAGACAGCCAGACTCTGATATAGTTGGTTTTGTGTATTAAGTCATTTACAGCAGCAAAATAAATCTATTGACCTACAGTGCTTACTGTTAAAGGTAGAACATTTAAATTCATAGGTGTTACTCAGCTTGTCACCCTTGAGAAACAAAATATTGATTGTCTACCATTGGCAACATGTCAACAGTCAAACAGCTTTTGGTACCAGTGTTGAGCTATATAGCTATCAAGCATTTGGAATACTCACTGTAGACAATAGCAATAATATTTCATTCACATGTATTTGTATTAGATTGCTGCCCAGTATAGAATTATTTTGAATCCCCTAAGAAATTATATATTTTTATATTAGGCAAATAATCAGATCTTATAGGATGTACTGCTCCTGTCGTTTCACTGCAACTGTCATAACTAAAACAAAACAGACAATTAAGGCAGACGGCTGAAGCATACCCATGTCAACTCAAATCTTTGCAAAAGTCATTTTAAAAGAAGTGCACTTTTATCATTTATCTGTCTTGATCACATTTTTTATTTTTTATTTATGAATATCCCAGAGGCTACAGACACCTTATAACTCACATTCATATATCATATCAATCAATAAAAAACACCTGAAATATAAACTAAATTCCTATACACATCATGAGCCAAAGAACAGAGAATGCAGTTTCAAGATCCCTTTATAAGTTATTCAGAAAATCTTTTAACATCACAGAGAGTAACATAAGAATCCTAGCAGCCTGCTGAAGCAGGACAAGCAAAAGAACATGTTTTAATGGACAAGTCCTAGCTGTTGAACACAATGAATGGTTATTAAAGACAACGCTGCAGAAGACAGTGGGCTAATTACATCCAGCTTCTCGTACATAACACATGGGGTTATACTCCATAATCCAATTATATCTTCAGGCAGAAAGCCTTGTTAAACATTCAGAATACAATATGTAAAGCTTAATAAAGGAAAAGAAAAAAACACATACATATCTTTTTATTGCAGTTGTTATGAGAATTAAAATAACTGATTAATGTGCTGATTAGCCAGTCACAATAACAAGTAACATATTGAATTCATATTGTTTTGCTGCACCAGTGGCACTCGAGTTTTATCTAATCCAGCCCCAATAAAACATCCTCCAGCATCCGATATTCATATCAACTGCAGCCTTTATTATTTTTAAATAGACCTTCTACCTGATTCACATAATGAGATATTTGATCTCAATAGTCTTTATCCTGGATTAATAAACTGAACTTGAATTTAATAGTGCATTGATTGGAAATCACTGGCATGGTAATAATAATAATCTTTATATAGCACCTTTCATAGTGGCCCACCATCACAAAGCGCTTTTCAAGATACAAGACTAGGGTGTGTGAACTATGCATCAGTTGCAGAGTCACTTATAATAACATCTCACCCAAAAGATAGAGTACAAGTCACCTGCTCAGGGTTACACAATGAGTCAGTGGCTGGCTGGGATTTGAACCAGGGCCCTCCTCGTTACAAGCCCATTTTTTTAACCACTGGACCACACATGGTACTGAACCTTCAGGTTCCGAACCACAGCAACATCAACAGGAGGGATTTCTTTTTTTAAAAGTAAATTCTACAGCATGTGCTTTTGAAGTTCAAACTGTCCATATGCAGCTAATGTGTTTAAGCTTTATGATGTGGCTACGTGTCTGGAGGCATGTTATGCTCCTGGCTGTCTTTTTGAAATTGAATACCCATAAATTAGGAATTTATTTTCATTCAAATAATCAAATCTGAATACAATCCAAAAACGTACATCTGTTAAAACACACACACCAAATATTAATGATGTTTTTGCATTCATGCACAATGCACAATTTAGTCTTTGTGAGATGTTTTTTTTTTTTTTTTTTTGTTCCTTGGATTTCTTAAAGTTAATTATATGTTGCAATGTGCATAATGATTCTATGGGTTCTTTTTCAGAATGTAAATAGTTCTATTATAAAAGCATAACATACATGCATTCAAAGCAGCATGAATAATCTTTTGTTGCAATTATTTTTATTATTTGAGCATGTTCTCTGGAAGATAAATAAGCAAACACTTATAATAATGATTTGTACATACTATTAACCAAGTGTAATAGAAAATATCACCCTTATGAGATTCACATTGCAACAAGCAACCTATTATCCTAACTGTGTGGATTTTCTAGAGTTGATTTACCATGAATTGATGGTGTGCCAGTGAGAAGGAAATTTCATTAGATACAGTATATAGCCAAATTGTGTCATCTACATTTTCCATGCTTGACTTTTTCTTTTCCTATGTGACCTGCTATAACTTGTGTCATTCACACGCAATTCATTCAATATCAGCATATGCACAGCTTTGTTATTGTTGGACTGTCCTGTGGGTGCTTGGCTTTACTGGCAGAAGGTCTTCTGCCAGAAGTTCCTCATACCACTTTGAGTTGAAACATTTGTCATTGAATTTATTAAGCTTCTTTTAGCATTTCAAAATAACCATTCAAGAGGCATTTCAATAAAACGTCATTTGATGTAACTGTTAACAGTTTAAATGCAAATGCTCATTCTTCAGAACACAGGATGCAAAAATCTTTAGGGCCACACATGAGTTTAATGATAGATGTATATGTGTCTATACACATTTTTTTTTTAACCTGTTGATAGTTAAATTTGTCTCAAAAAAGAGGAGAGAAGAAAAAATTGAGTGTTGATCTGATCTATCATGCAGTCACCTGTAGCAATGTGTTATTGACTTATGACAACAAACAACAGAACTCCAAGGCTTGTATTAGCAATTGCCTCCACAGACAAAACTGGCCACCAGCTTGGATTGTATTGAAGATTTTGTCTGGAATAAGCAAGATGGAAAGGTTCAGCAACTCAAATGTAATGGATTTTCTTCAATGATATTTCACATGGGATAAGGCTAATACAGGTCATGGTACTTATAAGATATAAGTGATCCAGTGGAGCGCCTTTGCCTGACAATGAAATAGAACACAGTTCCAAATGTTAGTTCCTTTACCTTTTCCTGATGTCATGAATAAGAAAATGAACAAGAAATGAGGAGTTCTTATAAACAAATGAATGAAGCTCAGTGTTGGAGCAACACCATTCATAAATGTCAAACCATAATAAGGTAAAGGAAAGTAAAAAGAAGAAAAAAACAGGGAAAATGTCATTTAAAGCTACTTGCTTTTTAAATACTCATGAGATGGTTTTTTTGTTTGTTTTTTTTGTTTTTTCTGGACCAAAGCTATATGATAAAAAGAATAATCTTGTGTTTCTGTCAAACTGTCACTGCTGTAGTGTTTCATGAACAGACAGGCTATCCAGAACAAAATAAATGTATGATTAGATAACAACCCGCTTTCTGTATTTATTCAGCTGCAGTCATAAGGGAGATGACAGTAATCACCAAACATACTTTCTTTATATTTTTCAATCCAGTCATTCTCTCTCTAGCTTGTTGCAGTCATATGTAATCTTAGTGCAGACCCACTTATGTTTTGCATTTGTTAGGAACTAGATGATGAAGCCTTATTTCTGAAGCTATGTCAAGTTCATTCGTGTGTTTTGCCAGAGCAGAATGAACAGTTTGTGTACACAGTTACGGTTGCAGGTTGGACTAAAGTACAAGTCAATTGTTATCCATTAAAACCTGTAAGCATTTATTGGTATCTATTATAAGGATCTACTCAGCCTATATCCATGCATTATTCCTGTTGGTGTTTACTTCAGACATGGTGTATTGCCCCCTGTATCAACTTTAGTAAATCCAGATAACAAATACAGTGAAAATAGAGATCCACAATATAATAACATCTATCGATACATATAGTTAGTTTTTTTCAGGCTTCAGTAATATATATAATAATACAGCTGTTTTCACAGGTATTAAGGGGGCATTATTAACATCTGTTTAGAAATATACCACATTGTTTTAGTCTAGACAGTACAGCTTTTCATCATGTTCATCCCATATAAATCAGTGCATTGTGGCTGAAACAATCTTTTTTAATATTGGGGCCTTACTGTCATATCAGTTTAATGTCACTCTGGATGGCACCGAATTATTGCTTTGATGACTGATTCATTGTGTGGTCAAAAGTAATAGATGTGTTTCAGTACCACAGGTCATAAAGCAGCTGCAGAACAAGTTGTGCTGCTGACGTCCCTGAACAAAAGAGCAGGTGAAGACTCGAGGCAGGAAATATGGCTGAAGGCCCACATGTGTCTTTTAGGAATCATTCAACCAAAGGATGCTTTTATATAATCATATGGCCAATCATAGTATATATATATATATATACTTTCCCTCCACTGATTTAGCTCTGGTGTCAGCTATAGCTCTTTGTAGCAACTACTAAAGGACCTTGGTTTAGCAGACATATGTTCCTACTCGCTGCAGGTTGAAAAAAACATGTATTGCTGTTATAAAGTGGTCCCACCTATCACTCTCTATTTTTTGTTATAAAAACAGTCAATGATAGCTCTAGCAGGGAGGGACTGTCGTTAAATTGTAACCCTGTGGTCTTAAGCAAAATATGGGGACTGGTATTTAATTATGATCTGCTCAGTTACCTGGAGATTGTTGACAGAACCTGGAGACCCTGAGACTGAAAAGAAAACCCAGAGTCTCTGAGAAATATCCAGGGGTTAGGCAGGTATGGGTCACCTTGTAAGCGTGAGCACCCTCGCTGCCTTTATGAAAAATGCTTTCCCGTTAAAAATGTACTGACATTATGCCGTGAGTCTTAAAAATTATGGAACATTTTTGTTATTGGTGTGCATACGTACCGCCATACCAGTTATGTGGACCCCTGATTATTAGTGTATATAACATTGATATTGAAAATTTCAAGCAAAGACTAAAAAATAATACTTTAGAATACTTCATAATATTGTAGTACGCTACTGTTGGTTTCTTCGCTGCAGAAAAGCCTGGTACATTGTACATATTCCATGTGAACACACTACAAATAACTTACAGTATAAATAATTTGAATTATTCAGAGGTGCATTTTTTTAATGATAATATAAATTTATCCTAGTAGACAAGTATTAAAAGCAACATATTACTGAACACTGAAAGCACTGTCTAATGAATGTACTATAAATGCACAACAGACACATAAATACATTAGAAGGTGCAGCCAAAGTAACATAACTTTACATCATAGTATCATGCAAATACAATGATCCAAGTCAAGATACACACTGCACAGGAAGAATAGGTCTGCATCAACAAGGCCAATTACTTTTAGAGACACTCACTGAATAGGATTTGGCACTCGTGGCACCTTTCGAAAGAGGGTTTGGAGTTTAGAGAACAATTAAACCTTGAGGTATTGCGTGAGGAAGCAATAGCTTTTAGATGTATGTTTCTCTGCATCCTGAGTTACAAGAAAAACCTAATATGATTGTGTAGTTCTTATACTGAATTGAATTGGACAAACTTTTAACTACCAGGTAGCTAACATTATGGCCCAAGTTTGATCACTGGGCATAGGTGGGTGCAAACAGGTTTTTTCATACGTTAGAAATATAACAGCATTAACAAAACATGTAACACAAAAAAAAATGCCAAAATAACCCAGTGTGTATTTTACATGTTCACAGGCATGTCTGCAATACAGCTTTTGAGATGTCCCTGCACTGTACATACAAGGCTTTGTGTGAAGACCCAGGTTGATAAACCGGTGTGAACTGTGTACCTTGTCCTCAGATCTCATCCACTCCACAGGACCAGGCTCTTTTGGTCAAGAAGTTGTTGCCCTGGACTCCCTTGGCATGCTACATTGACTATATAAATTTCACCACAGTCGAATGATATTGAATGTTTCTTACTGTACTGTGTATTATTCATTTTCTTTATGTTAAATTCAGCAATACAGACAGCAGATATCTATAAAATTGACTTGGTTATTGCATCCCTGAGTATAACAGTCATTATGTCTAGCTCAATGTACACAGTAAGCCACACATCACTTCTGTGTTCCCTAATTAGAGGCTCAGTCCATCACCACGAGAACATGCAGAAATTATCCATTTATTGACACTTATGATGTTGTATGAAATATTGTTTTTATATAGAGTAATAACTCCATCTAGTAAACCAACGCTTCTCGCATTTTTGACTTCTTACACGAACGTGACAGCATTTATAAAGCTAAGTGTTACTATACTATATCTTCAAACCATTGAAGCATCTGTTATTCATTACAAATGTAAATATGGAATTTGTTTTCTGAGTAGTATAATTAAGAAATTTTAATTTGTCAGGTATTTTTACTTTACTGACTTTCTTGAATGTTTTATTTCATCAGAATCCTGCTGTGACAAATGTGATTATTTATTCCGGTTCAGATGCAGAAAGGTTTTTTATTTCTATTCTGCTAAGAATATCCTAATACAAGCCATGATCTTCTGCCACAAGCATTGCTATTTTAAAATTACAGTGTCTCGTCATTTTGAAACTTTAGACAAACCCTGCTTTAATTACTCCAGTAGTACTTTTTGGCAGCAGCCTACTGCCAATCACTTCAAAATGGTAATGCTCTGTCTTAATGTGTGTTTAAAATAGATAGCTTTGAACGTGTTCATTCAACATTGGGAAATATACATTGGTCATACTAGTTCCTCAATTTGAATGTAATTGCTTTTTCTAGTACACACAAAGAAGACACAAAGCACATCTCTTGTCTAGGTCAAGGCTCCCTGGTGCCCAAACTGTCTTCAATCTGGAATGATTAAACAAAAATGTGCATATATTATAAATACTGTAACTATTACTCTTTTCATTAAACATGTAATTCATTATGCTAGCATATGGAGCATGGGCAGTCCACTAGGAACCTGTTTAAAAAAATGATCTTCATTTGAAATAGGAATCATGTGCATATGTATTATTGATTGGAGTAGCTATTTTTATTTGGAAATGTGCGTAATGTATGTGCCTTTGGTGATAGAGAGGGGGTGGGTGTATGTACTGTAGCTACAAGTTTTGCATATATCTTAAGACCAAATGTCTAATTGTGATGAAACTTGCTAAGAGCCTTCTTTAGCACCTTATTGACAGTATCAGAATAGTGGTGTAACAGAGACTGTGGCTGTTGTTCACACTTATATTTTACATATTTCTTAGCATAAATTATTGGGAGTATCATAATCTGTTGGCATTCAATTTTGAAAATTACGTAATTTTACACATTATTTTACAGTTGGGGTATATTGTTGAGCAGTACGATATACGGTATTTTTTAAGGTTAGTAATTATAGTTCAATCTGAAGAAGAAGAATATATGTCCTATTTTATATCAGTGTGTATGTATGCATGTAAACAGAACAGGCAAATCATTTCTTTCCACTAACATGTTCATCAGCATTATACTACAGCAAGATCTGAAAGCAGATTCATGAATGAAATGTAACATGTAATGCCATAACTTGGGATTTCTATTCCACACTTTCCTTGCAATTTTAGATGCATATTAACTATTAATATGAAATAATGTTTAAAAGCACCTTAGTCTCCAAACACATTATAAATGGGCTAATTATTAAAATAGCTTTACCATATTTGACAGAGAGAATAAAAATCTTCTGGGACTTGGGTATAATCAGAAGATTTATTATATGAAATATAATATTTACGAATACGAAATACCATAAGTGGAACTCCAAGTTTGAGACTTGTCTTTTTTCTCGTTAAAGCCATCATAGCTTCTGTCCATCATAATGAAATGTTAGTAGCACAACTAATGAATAACAAATATGGTTCAAGACCCTTTAAGATTGCTAGAAAATATTGTACATCTTAATACCTGTAGGCATATGTCTTCCATCGAATTTACACAGGTTGAATTCTGTGAAAACCAAGCTTTAATTGAAGATAGTCTTGACAAGTAACAAAGGGTTAAATAAATATTGTGTCAAATCATAAGAAAGACAGATAAGATATCGACAATGACAGGAAGGCTGCATTAGAAGTGCACTTGGAGATAAAAAATAAAAAAAATAAATCTTAACTAAAGGTGGACAGTTTTGTTTTGATTTTTGTTTCATATTGTGATATAAACTATGTTCTGACAAAGAGAACAAAGTGACCATTAGCACAATGTCTACTCTGGCCCCTGCTAAGAAAAAGCTAATTTCCTTTTAGTTAAAAGCATAAGCCAAACAACTACCCATACTGTACTGAATGTGGACTGGCTAGTAAACAAGGGCATGGAAAGAATTTAAAGATAATGCCAATACAGCATTTTACCAAAGTCGTTTATACAAGGTTTGCATGCTGCAGTTTGAAAACCTTTGGCTTAGAAGCTGTATGTATGAAATAATTCACCCTTAAGTAGATGTAAAATGTAATATTATTGAAAATATTGTCTTTAAAATGACATTTGAATGAACAGTGACCACTACAGAACTACACTAAAAATAACACATGTATATATGGAATCACTGTGCAATACCTTCATAATCATATCATAGTGAGAGTGTTTTGACCAATTAAATTGCATAGTTTTTGTACCATATCTGAAAATATCAAATAGCAGTTTCTTAGGTAGATAAATAACATGTTTCTTAGGTAGAAACAAACAAAACAAAGAACAGGACATGATAACACCAACAAACATAAACTAGACAGACCAACTCAAAATGTAATTGCGCCTCATAAAATGAAGGAGGCAGCGTTGGTGACTTGAGATTGATTAAAACTAGTTAATATGGAGCTCCAATCAATCCCATGAGCAGATTTACATTTTGTTTGGTTAATCTGATCCCAGGTCAGGTTAAGTTAGCGATTTTAAAACCCAGGAAAATAAAGTTTGAAGCACAAGGTTTTTTTTTTGTTTTTTTTTCATGTACTCTAAGTTCTGATTTTATTGGAAAAAAGTTCTACATACATATAATAGTCTGTGGCCTTCAAGCAAAAGTAACACCCGCTTGCTCAGAGGAGGCTACAATACACAGGGTTATATTTTTAATATGTAATCCAACTATGCCAGTTCAGTGCGATAAAGCTCAGAACTATAGTATATTAGATCATTAATCAGGTTATTTTTATTTGGATAGAGTTTAAATATGGAAAACTGTCACCAAGAAACACAGAGTCAAAATATATACAAAAAAGCAATGATATTTTTCTTGGACAGCACGGTTAAAAGGAGCAACACAGTGTTAACATATACAAGTGGTCAATTACATACTTTCCATAATTAAGATTTATCAAAACAGTAATTTTTAAAAGCCACTACAGACATTACAGAATAAAACAAACCATTATAAAACACAACACATCTGACATGCTGTCTGTGCAGGGGAGGGAACGTCAGAGTGAGGGAAAATGTCTGTATAGCAAGCAATCTCTTTACTTTCCACACCATAGGCTCCTAATTCACTCTTAATTCACTCACACTCATTGTCTAAACCGGCATACTGAATGCCAGCCGAATACTTATCATCAGGAAAGGCTGCGGCTTCCTTTCACTTCCCCTGTTACTCTCCGTTCCAAACACTACATGTGTTCTCACTTCTGCACAAATAAAACCGAACGAAAGACAGACATACAGACTCAGCCCCCCCAGGATAGCCATCCAGTCTGCAAGAGACGTGTGCTATTTATATTCATCAATTTTTCAATTAGGCAATTTTTATTCTAGAATAAATTACATTTTAATAGACAAAATCATGTATGGTATATAACAGCATTAGTCTTTCTGTTATGTGATTTCCTTACACAAGCCACTCTGGCAGACTGTTAATAAATGTACAGGGCACTCATCAGAGAAACGAGAATCAAATAGGGATCTTCACATCAGGAAGAATCCCAACTCTGGTGTTTAATCGGTCACATAATAAACATATGAAATCCTGAGGACAGGGTCATCAACGTTCAAAGACAACTGGGTTTTCAATTAAGACCAGCTGTGGAAATCAAATTTAAATTTTTTTTGCATAACACCTTCATCGACAGTTTTAGCAACATTTTTTTCTTCTAAGCAAATATAATTAATCTCAGTCAGAAGATGAAATTTAAAGGGAAAGTATTCAAATGCTTAATATATTCTGCATATTCAAGCCATTGGAAATGTCTGGACCTGGAGTGTGGGAGTTTATTGTTACAATTACCTGCAGAAAGAAATCACTTGTCCTTTGAATAATTTTTGTTTGTTTGTTTAATTGATATATGATTCATGCATGTGCATGTTAGGCTATTTCTTACTGTTTGATGATCACAGTTGACTGATTTCTGAAAGTCTACATTTATATTCAGGTTTTGTTATGATGATTTTACACAAAATATTAATTTTTCTACTCTATGATTTATAACTTAAAAATGCTGAATTAAAAGAAATAGAGTTTCAATCATTTCAATAATTTAATGGGGGGTATTAAATGTAGTCATGTTTGAATGTAACTCTCCTTTTAAAATAACTGGACACTGTATAATGTGTTTTGGTTTCTGAATTAAAGCAGAGAAAGTGTTAATTGTGAAGTAAATTCATGAAGGAGAGGTGAAAAGTCAGAAGAAAACACCGAAAGGCAGAAGTCCTGTGTGTGTGCGTGCATGTGTGTGTGTGTGTGTGTGTAGGTCTCGACACGTAGGAGAGGGAGTCTCTCAGAGAAAATTAGAGGTAGTCTTTTTTTTTTTAAGAAGAAGAAAAAACTTAACTGTATATACATTTTTTAAAAAGTGCAACACAGATCTAACGATCAGTCTATTAA
>NC_054547.1:32184974-32227474 GCF_017654505.1 Polyodon spathula | reverse complement strand
TGCGATTTATTTTTCTTCAGCTTTAATCATTAGATTTCATTCCACAACTAGTTTTTTTAAAATGTGAGGACATATTTATGCAGGATAAATATGTATTGTATTCAGTGAGTGCTTTTGCTAATTCAGATACACTGCTTTTTAAAATGAGAGCTACAGCACAATTTTATTATATTGTAGCGTGCACGGAGATAGGCAGCAGCAGGGCTGGTTGGTGACGCTCCTTGCAAAGGAGCCAGCTCTTTTGTACAGCGGTATTGGCTCTGTGCTTTAGTGCAAGAGGTCCTGGGTTCACACCTGCCCTCTGCCTGTGTGTGGATTGCCGGCTTTAACCTTAACCTAGATCGCTACTATATATATATATATATACTCGCGCACACACACACATGCTATTTTAATATGTTCTGTATTCTCTGCAGGAAATATCAAATTTGTAGACTTCAATGTTTTGGTGCCAAAAGATTGTTCTGTAGCTGCATAACATGGCACTCAATAAGATGGCAAAGACTGTAAGTAAACACTAATCGTCAGGTTTTGATTTTAAGTATTGACAAGGCATACCTTCAACTAATTTACTGTTTTGAGCATAATCTTGTACACATCCTAAGAGTTGAACCAGGCTGATGTAAATAACCTTTTTCTTGTATGTAAGCACTTAAACACTGTAATTATCACCTGAACATGTTTATTATCCCATTTGATTGGATTCAAGTAATGTCTGTTTTTATATAAAAAGAAAAATCGCCGTGAGTAATAATACATGGTGGCTTAATGCTCTTACATAACCACAAGTCTGAGGCATACAGCAAGCCGTCTCTTGATTTTTCACATACATACTTTAGGCAATAGTCTTTCCTCTGTGCTTCCTGTGACCCATGCTTGCCAAACCCTCAGCTAATTAGCAGCCAGTTCTGCAGTCTGCAGTGACAGCTCTGCAGTCATTCTCATATTTTCCCTTCCCCTGGATCATAACTGCTAACCCCATCACCAGGGACAGGCGAAACCCTGCCACTGTCATCCCCAAACACAGGGAGCTGCTGTGGCTGTTAAAGCTCTTTTATTTAATTGAAATATTCATCAAAAGAAAACCATGCTAAGATTATATAAACTAATTTAAAGCCAGCTTTTGGCAGAAGCAGCAGAGATATCATACATCCTTATAATTTAAACAACATAACAGAATAGCAGTTAGAATGACATTTGTGTAGTCTCGGCATCTTCATGTTATGAGAGCGGTGCAGCACCCTGACTGTAATAAGATGTATCATTTTAAAACAAACAACATTCATTAATTTGTATTTCTGTGTAACTGGTGTTTGTTTAGGTTGGAATAGCAAACATCAATGGAGACTTGGAAGCTTTTCTAGACCAGAACCAAAACCTTGCCAGAAGTAAGTAAGAACATTTAGCATGACAATTAACAGTAAATAGGAGGAACAGTGCTTTAGAAAGAATATTTAAAATGTTTTAACCGTCACCAGTTATGTTCAGTAGTTATCTAGACTTATCTGTTGTTGGGAAGATAGATATTTTGTCATTTGGCACACAACTGTATTCTATGATTCTGTGTGGAATTGTGCAAGAAAAGTAAGCCCTTCTCTTGAAGTAAACTGTGGAGCTTTTCTATTTGTAACATTAAGATTGCATATTTGCAGGGTTAACTTGAAAAAAAAAAGGAAAATGGCAAATCCACACCATTTAAGTTGTCATTGCTTACCTTAGATTGTAAAGGTATTTCTACATTGTGCCCCATACTGGCTAAAAGTTATGTAAAGATTGTAAAGATCGAGTTAATCGGTATGAAAGACAGGAAATTGCTAGATGTGATGTTTTGTGTGTCATTCTGTATTTCACTGTAGCTTCGCTGTGACTGCAGCCAGTATTTAGTGTGATCTCAGGTACCTTTTCATAAACTCCCTGAAGCAAGCTTGCAGAATGGATTCACTTATTCCAAAATCACCTTAATGATATTAGCTAATCAGCTCACATCTCTGAAGTTCACTTGTTGAACAAATTTTCATTGATGAAATTAAATTATAGTTATACCCAGTTGCAACAGCATTAAATGGAGAATGTAGTGTCCGCAGCCCTTTTAAAGTGTTTGAGGCGCTTCTGTATGAAATAGCTGCACATGTCTTTGGGGATAAGATCCCTATCTTTGCCCAGGCGCTGACCCAAGTTTCCTTTGCATGTCAGACATAGAGCTCCATTTTTTTTATCTCTTCAAAAAATGCTTTCCATTTCAAGTAAAGCTGTTCATTTTTTGGGGGGGAGGGCAGTTCTAACAACTGCACATCAATATTTTAATCATTTGTTCCCTGCAATAGTCTTTAGTATTCAGGATGTGTGACAAACATGATTGTCTAAACAGAATTCCAATTAATTCCTTGTTTTGGTCCTGATATCAGTGGTTGATGATGATGATGATTTTTATTATTAATAATAATAATAATAATAATAATAATAATAATAATAATAATAATAATAATAATAAAAAAAATAATAATAATAATTCATTTGTAGACACCCTTTATCTATTTGGCTTTGAGTTGAGAATACCTTTACTCATAAGAACAAGCAGTATTACCTTTTTTTGTACATTTCTGTTTTATGTGAGTTCATAAGGTAACTAATATCAATAAGCTACTCTTGGAATAATAAATAAAAATAAATAAATAATAGAAACCCGGGGACATTGTCTTAAATATAAGTCATGTTAACTATTCTTTTTAAATGTGTTTTGGTAAACTAAAAAAGCTGTTTGTATACTGTATGTATGTGGAAATCCTTAACATGAATTCCTGGTTTTTTGTTCTTAATTCAGTTTCACCCTCGAGTTTTATTATGAATTACTGCTTTAAGGTTTTTATGACAAATATAATTTCTCTTCCTGGGGTTAGTGAAACACATTTCTTTTCTGTCCTCATCGTAAAAGTGTTCTATATATTTTATATATAACATTAAAGACAAACACTGTAACTCTGATAATATATATATATATATATATATATATATATATATATATATATATATATATATATATATATATATATATATACACACACACACACATCATACACACACAAAATAAATATATTTATTTTTAGGGCTTGAATTCCTAAATAAAACCAATATCATCTTCATTTAAATCAATATTACCAGACATTCTGGGGCTAATATATGCCAAAAATTAGCAGTACACTATTTATAATCTCTCAATTGAAAGGCTCCACACACACATCCTCAGACAGCACTACAGTACAGCACTTGTTTTCAGGGAATACACTACCTTGTGCTCAGCAAGACCAAAGCAAACAATAGAGGAACTGACACGAGGGTTCATATTGTCACTGGAATCATTTCATCTGAATTGCTTTGACTTCGGGGCACGAGCAGCGCAGCATGGCTGTAAAGGCACAGAGTGCAAATGCATGCTCTCTGTACAGACTTTGTTTGGGTAGTGGGTGAATGATCTCTGAGCTCCGCTGGCAATGCCTAACTAACTCTCAAGTTTCCATTGAATGGTAACAAAGACAGTAGAGAGTATAGACAGTCCTGCAGAGAGTCAGAGGCATGGTTTTCGAGCCCAGGTAAATTACAGCTTCTTTTTTTTATTCTCCTGATTATTGCATTTGCTCTACATATTTCGTGCTGGTTCTGTTGTGTCTTATCCTAGGTCTCTCAAGTAGTAAACAGCCTCTGCCGTGCTAGATTCTAACCATACTGGAAGTTTGTCTGAGAAACTGCATGGTGTAGGGGGAGGGGCAAAGTTAGCTTACTTTTATTGCTAAAATAATTGGAGTAAAATAAGATGGGGGACATGTGTAGGATTTGAAAGTGGATATATATATATATATATATATATATATATATATATATATATATATATATATGTGTGTATATATATATATATATATATATATATATATATATATATATATATATATATATATATATAGATGATATAATATATAGAATTATATACTATATTATTTTATTTTTTTTTTCTTCCTTTACGTTTTAACAGTAACCAAAAAAAAACAATGTTTTTTTTTCGCTTTATAACAACTACATAAGTTGGAGAAACGACGAAATTTTTTGATTATAAAAAACTTTTTTGATAATCACTCCAGTCAAATCATATCTATGAAAAGATTAAATGACTCCGAAGCTATTTTTGATAAAAGTCTTGACCTGATACTCCCGCCCCCCCCCCCCCCCCCCCCCCCAACACCCATCTTAAAAAAAAAAAAAAAAAAAAAAAAAAAAAATACACTTTGTTTAATGATACCCAAATTAAATGCTAATTTATGGTTGTTTTAAGGTTTAAGTACAGGGATCAATATAGTGTTATTTATTTATTTTTTTACGCACATAGTTTGCAGTACTTGTCAATACATAAGTGTGCTTTCTGGAATGGTGGTCATCTGTTTTCTGTATTCAGCTGTATGTTTAGTTATTGTTTGTTCATAAAAGGGCCGGTGCACTCCACTGCTTTATGGCTTTTTATCAGGCACTGTGTGCTGGAGTGTGGGGGGCATCATTTAGTGTCTGCCACTTAGGGCAGAGGCTGTCATTGTGTTGGCGAGGGATTGGCAGGAAAGACCAGTATCTAAAACCAAAGTTTAATTGGTGCTGTGTAAACCTTTGTTGTAAACAATGCATGCTGACATGTTGTTCACAGCTGCAAAAGCCTTGTCTAACCATACAGGCTGGCAATGTGCGGACAGTGCAGCTGTATGTCGTTATTTGAATTCATTTAAAGGCTTTTTGATAGTTTGAAAGGGCAGAGGTTAAACAACATACTGCATAATAGAACGTCAGGCTATGTATTAACCTGTCATTTAACATTCCTGCTGTAAATACCAGCGAGAGAAGTTTTCCCGACTGTCTAAGAAAATGATTGTTGATTTGTAGAGGATCTGCTTAACTTGCTGCCCACATCGATGCATATATGTAAAAGAGAAGCCAGGCTTGCAATACCAGGCCACATATTAGTTCTGTTTTGTTTTTGTTTGTTTTTTTGCTGTCGCATTAATGTTTTACCATTCAGTTAAACATGGGGGTAATACTGTATGATATAAAATATTCAAAATAAACGCTGCCTTAAATGCATTTGGCAAAGTTTGTATTGGTTCTTCAAACAAAATTTATAAATGGTTGTAAGAATGAAAGATATTATGCAAAGGATAGCAATGATACAGACATACATTCTACTGCACAGACATGTTTTGTTCTCCTTTATTTGTAATATTATTTGAGGGGGTACCGGGTATATCTTATTCCTGAGAAATGTGTTTACTGTAGAATGGTACATACACATTTATAAAACAAAAAAAGCAGCTTATTTAAAATAAAAAATATTAGTTTGGATTTTGAATAGGTTTGTCAAAGTACTACTATATAAAATGTGTACAATATTTAATGGAAAGGCTAACACAATTCTTATTTTCAGACCTTTGTTCTTTGATACAGATAACATTAACATACTTTCAGCTTGTCCTGATGACTGAAAAAACCCAGACCTGCAGTGACACAGCACACATTTAACAGCTCACTATCTTGATGTCTTGTTTCATCTTGCTGATTCACATGTTAATATAGCAGGCATATTTCAATACAAGTGTTGCCTCATTGTCTGACAGACAGCCTTGTTGTCTCTGATATCTGGAGCGCTCCCTGCAGGCAACCATTTTGAATTGTGGAAAGATTTCCCAGGTTCCACCTGTCCTCCAACAACTGCATACACCTCTACACACCGACACCTCCGTTATGCACACAAACACATGCTCTTCCACCTGTCCTACAGCTGCACCCACCTCCACACACTACCACCTCCTTCATGCACACAAACACATGCTCTTCCACCTGTCCTACAGCTGCACCCACCTCCACACACTACTACCTCCTTCATGCACACAAACACATGCTCTTCCACCTGTCCTACAGCTGCACACACCTCCACACACTACTACCTCCTTCATGCACACAAACACATGCTCTTCCACCTGTCCTCCTACAGCTGCACCCACCTCCACACACTACTACCTCCTTCATGCACACAAACACATGCTCTTCCACCTGTCCTCCTACAGCTGCACACACCACCACCTCCGTCATGCACACAAACAAACACATGCTCTTCCACCTGTCCCCCCACAGCTGCACACACCTCCACACACCACCACCTCCTTCATGCACACAAACACATGCTCTTACCATGTCCACCCACTCCCCTCTCTAACAGCTGGAAACCGTACACTCCCAACTCCCCACACACCTACAACCAGTAAATCCCACACCCTCAAACCCCAGAAACAGCTCCCCATCACCCCTCCGACCTATCTTCTCAAAACCACTCTTCAACCCATATAGCCCACCATCACTATGTAACGCCGATATCCCATAACCCAACTGATAGCTCATCCAAACCATAATCTTAAGTGCATTCATCCCCCAAACCTTCAGCCATAGCAATTCTGTTTTGTTTTGTTTTTTTTGTTTTACTTGTTTTTAAAGCAGTTTGGGACACTTTCAAAGGCAGGTGAGGTTAATTTCCTTCTATGACTAAACTAAGCCTGCATATTGTAAACTCAAAGGGACAGCCCAATAGATAAGTAGCATAGTCATTCATTAAAAGAGCAGTAATGGTGCAGAAATCAAGGACTAAAAACAATGGCAATAAAAACATTTACAATTCTGTCTGTACTGTAGTGGCATACTCAGACAAGCACCTTACAGTAAGAACCCATTGAAGACTAGCGCTGCATAAATATTTATGCCTGTAGAACCAAGGCAAGGTGGTACAGCAGTGATAGGTTCCATAAGATATAGATTTTGTTTCTTTAATTCAACTTATTATATTTTAAGACCTTTAATACACATTGTGTGGGTGTCATAAAAAAAAAAAAGGTTTAAAAATAGATATAATTCATGAAATTTGCATCATTCATTCTTTTATTTACAATTTGCTGTAGAACCATGTGTATATATGTAGATTCTACTTAAACATCTTTTGTATGACTGCACACATCAATCGTGTTGCATACTGTAGAGTTTGATTTGGGGGGAATAAAAATAAATGTGTACAAACACTAAATAGTTAATAGTGAGAACAAGAACATTGATTGTTGCCAGTAATTTAATAGCACATATATATATGGGACAATCTGAATCTGTCAATTTTTAATTGTTAAGAAAATATACAATAAGATTGGGGGGAAAAAGTATGATAAAGCATTCTTTGTTGTAGCTATTCAGAAAGTTCAATTTAAAAAAGAAAAGCATACATTTTTAATGTGAGTAGCCAGTTCAATTTGTGGTCACTTTATTTGCATATGCAGAAGGAAAGATTAACAATTGCTTTATGCATTCTCAGGGTACAGTACAATGACTTTGAAAAACAATTTTCAATTAAAATGCCAAACATAAACTAGATAAGAATTACACAAGTAAGAATTCATGATTTACATTTTTCCTGTTGGTTCCTTTTTTAAAATTTCAAAATAGTGTGCTAAACAAAAAATGGTATTACATGTATTCACCATGTTCTGAATTAGTATTTAATATGAGTTAAACATTATAGGTCTTCATCATATTGTATGAACTGGAACATTATTCTGACATACACAAAGCTTTACAGATTGCATACAGTACTTCAGTAACTGCAGATGGAATGCACAAGCCAGATGGTATGTACTGTACAGGTGCCTAATCCACCTGTCACTGGGATAGGTTAAGTCTATCCTGAACTGAAATCTGATATGTCTAGTAATATGATTTCCATTGTGTGTGTTAGTGGCCTTTTTTTTTTTAAAATTTTTTAATAATAAATCTGCAACAATGAATCTCCCGCAACCCCCAGTACACAGTGTAACAGAAGGCATGCTTTATTGTAAACAGACGGTTTCATACCAAATCAAACTTTGTGGTAAGTTTTAACATAAGATTCTGGTAACGTATTGGGTACACAACTGTATTCTGTGATTCTCCAGGTCATTTTGTCGCAGTAGTTTTAGAAAACAGCTGCCACTACACTTTGTAAGCCTCAGGTTTCAATATAGATAATCTGAGGTACCGGCTGTATATTTGCAGGTTTATATAAATACTGCATGCAAAGTAATTTGGAGACCTCAGACAAAATATGGTTGCCATGTTGAGGTTGTGACTTTTTCTGGAAGATACAGCACATTTTGAGATATTGTCTTCATAGTTGGTACACAGCTGTTTTATTATTCCATTTAACCTGCCTTCATCAATCCAGATTTTGCCCCTGCTCGTAAGATGTTTTGAAGTTTAAAAATGTTTGTCTCAAACACTGATTAGTTTACTTAATACTTCACCTCTTAATTTAACTGTCGTACAGATGATGAACTATTAATTTGGCTGTGTGTTTGACAGAATTTTCATTTGTGCTCTTGTGTTTGTCGTTCATTTATATTGTGATTGTATTTCTTATAGGCAATATTTCAGTGGTTGCAGTCCCAGTTTCTTCTAGTTTGTACTCCTCAGCAAAGATTACTTTAGCACCAATAAACGTGAATGTTGGACCCCAAATGGTAAGTTCATAATGTAAAGCATACATTTAAAATGTTGAGCCCATCTAACTGATAATGTCTATACTAACCACGCCACATTGTGTATTTTTTCCCTTCTTTTTCTCACTCATCCAGCAGATATTGGACATTATTAATGCACCTTCACTCTAGAATGTATTTCTCTGCGCTTGTCTTATGGATGTCTAGAAAGGAATTGTTTGGATTAATCAATTTAAAAGCCTGTATAATTTACTGTTAAAACTTTTGAACAGCAGCCAGTGCTAATCTCTGGTGCTGCTGGTGAGGTTGTCGTTCCCATATGACACACAAAATCTAACACTCCTCTTTTGATTCTGTTTTGGTTTACTAACTGATGCATGCAGATGGGAAGAGCAAGCTATGTTTCTTTATGGAGATTGAAACTCAGATCTGTTTGCCAATCGGTCCTATTACTGGAGTTGCAGTTCTTCTATTTAAAAGCAGTCTATTGTTCTAAAACTGTAAGCAAATGTCCAGCATGTTTTTGTTTTCATCCTCAAGATATAGATTTTTTTAAATTAGATGTATTCATGCATATGTTTATGTATCTAATGTAGTAGTATTTGTTTATGGTACAATTGAAATTTAAGATTAATTGGATATCCCAATATTGAAAAATGAGAACACAAATAGAATATTAAAGATTAAGAACTAAAAATATAGCATAATCTAGTGCAGCATCCTCACACAGAACATTGTATCCTGACACTGGCTTAAAATGAATCCTCATATCCACATCCTGCTTGGTTTAGAAATTCAGTTTTCTTCCTGAAGAAGAGGGAATCATATTCCTCTCTGGCATTTCCCACAGCCTTGGTTAGCGTGCTCTGTCAAGCACACTGATTTACCAAAAATAGGAACTGTAGCACAAGTCAGCTCCTTTGTCACATCAGGCGTGTTTACTGCTTTATTTATTTTACACATGACTTAAGTTCATGCTGCTACAATTCTAAACCTTTGGGTGGGGTACATTCTTGCTTTTGATCAGTGCAAATACATGTTTGTCAGGAAACTGCTCCATTAACAACAGATTGACATGAAATTATGTTTACATTTTGGAGGTCATGCTTTATATTCAGTGAAACGGCAGGAAACTGCCTTTTCTACTATTGGCTTTTTGAGGGTCTAGTGATGTAATGAACCTTTTTATCTTCTGAAGTTCTCAAGGGACACTGCAGATGGCAGTATGTCACTAGATAAAATGGCTCTCAAACGTCAGCGACACTAAGTCATCTAAAAACTTTGTTTTCTAACTGCCTGTACCTGTAAATATATTTTTTTTATCCATTACTGTATTATTCTTTTAAGAATGAAATGTAACTGCAGTGCAGATCCTCTTTTGAAATGCAACCACACTAAGTAGAAGTGGCTTTCTGTCAGTTAACCCCTTAACTGCTGGAAGGAAATAAGGCACATAAGTAACTAAAATAGTCACTTTTCATGCTATGGCATTAAAAGATATCTCTGTTATATTAAATGCTAGTGTGCCATAATATTTATTACACTCTTGCATGGGGCATTTGAACCGAACCCCAGTAGTTAACTTGAACACCAACCACCTCTACTGACTGACAGTGTTCTACATTCTTTTAATTTTCCAAGTTGTGCTAAAGGAGATGTGGTACAATTGTTGATAAAAAGTACAGTAACTGGTATTTGTAGACTTCTTGCTTTTTTCTTGATGCAGCTGTATTTCCTTTAAAATTATAGGTGGTACCTTGTACAGATCATGTGTTTTCAAGCCATGCGTGGTCTATCAGAGAGAAATATTGTTTTGTGATGACAGGCCCTCACCAGTACAGCAATATCAGCTATCCTCAGAAATCCCATCAATGTTTTAGGCCGCCTTCAGCCGCTATGTTCCCTAATTGCAGACGTACTTTGACTGGTTTTGTTTGAACTAAATCTATTCACCAAGGAAAAATTTAAAGCCTTTTAACCAACTGTGTCAGCGAGAGAGAGCGAAAACAATGCAGTATTTTTAATATATTGCCAAATAGTGTGGGGTTTTTTTTTTTTTTTTTTGTAATTGTGTTCTGCTTTGTAATTCTACTGTTTGACATGTCTGACTTGCACACATTTTCTGGAGCCTTTAAGTTGTCATGTTAACCCTTTATTGCACCTCTCATATTCATGGCACATACAGTAATCATAATTACCCGGGAATAGAGTAGGGTAGTATCATTTACAGGCTCTGTATCGTCCTACAGCAGGGTTAGTTACCGATTTGTGAACAAATACCAATAGTTAACACGCCAACATCTAATGCATATGAGTTGCAAGTTGTTGTTTTTTTGTTAGAAAAAGAAAATAGTTTTCAGTTTTGTTCTTGAATGTTGCAATCCGTTCGATTGTTTCAGATTTTGAAGTCATTGCAGAGTTACCTACAGTAAAAAGCAAAAATGAGTCCTTCTATATCAAATTAAACCTTGCCCCCCTCTTGCCCATGTAATATGGTATACGTTGATGTTACGAGCTGCAGTCTGAGAGATCACCTGGCAAAAATAAGCACTTGGCTATTTCTACTACTCATAGAGTTAATCTACGTTAAATCTTTTGAGCTACAACTAAGCCATTTATCGGCATGTCTGCATGTTAGGATATGGATTTAGCTGCTAATTACATATTGGTGTGTTATGTAACAGGTTCTGAACCACTTAATCTCTTCATATACATCATCTATATTTAAGAGCACAAAGGACAATGTAACCTACTGTATCTACGTACATACTGTACACCCACTCTCTGATCCATGGGAACGTTTTGGCCATGGGTTTTAAATAATGTGGTTGGTTTCTCAGAGAGGATGTGGAATTAGAATGGGAAATGCCAGGAATTGTTTGTTAATATTGCCGCTCATGTGTAATCTAACAAATAGAAAAACTGATGGCAAATATTACTTCCAAATTGTGGGTCAATTTATTTTTGTGTTGCCTTTGTTTTTACAGATTATAAGCACACCTCAGAGAGTACAGAACTCGGGCAGCATTCTCATTGGGAGTCCATACACTCCCAATTCAGCAATGGTTACCCAGAGTCACATAACAGAAGCATCAGGTTGGGTTCCTGGGTAAGTTCTTGCCTTATGAGCTCTGTGTTGTTCTTGGAAATGTAAATTCTTCCCTATTCATATAAACAGCAGCTGTTGTATATATCTTATTGTATTAATAATGGATGCATTTTTTAAACTTGTGGTCTGATGATGTGATACTGTATTTTGGTTTCCTCTCATCGCTGTAGGAGAATAAAGGTAATCAAAGATATTGCCCTATAAAGAGGTCTGTTTGTTATGAGATCAGCTGACAGTCTGGTATATTGTAAAACAGAAATTACTTGGAATGTATTCAGTTAAATAACTTTTAAATATTCATGAATTGTCAATGAACATTCCTCAGTTTTTCTGTTCATGAGTAGAACTGTGTGTGTTTGAGCTGGATTATTATACTCCTATTGGTGGCAGCCATCTTCTCACTAGCTGGAGCACAGGGATCAGGCAGCTGTAGGTGATACCCAGGAGGATTGCTCTCCTAAGCTTGCCTCTATACAGGAGCCCTCCCTGAGCCAGTGTACTGCTCTATATAAATGCATCCAAGCTATTAAGTTCAGCCAAAGTCCAACAACCTGTAACATTTCAAAGCAAAAGGGCACAGATGCTAACAACACTTTGTCCAATGCCTCTGATGTAAATCTGACTACAAGAAATGATGCTGGTATGAGGGACGCCCCCCATTTGTTTCTTTTTATGCACTGGGTAGATCCATTGATTAGCAACTATTTTTGTGGTGAAGACTTGTCGCCATTTCAAGTACAGCTGGATTTTAAATGACCTCTGTTTACAGCCATGTTCTCTTTGCACAAATTAACTAGGCATTTTACCATATCCATTAGAAGAGGCTTCATGAGATGATTATGTAAGCAATATGTTCAAAGGCCAGGTCAATTGAAAATGTGACGATTCAGCAACAGACCCAAGTGTTTTAATTAATATATTTTATAACAGATAATACAAATAATACAAAGCTATGCTGTCCTATGACCTCATCTTTGTATCCCGTGCCCCTTCAATTGCTGTAGATCGGACATGAATTGATGAATTGGTTCTGCTAAGTTCAGTGTAATCCAAGGTACATTGCTGCTCTGATAATCCTGTTTTTATGCTATTTTGCTTCTCATACCCCTTCTATATGTAATGCTTATTCTGTTTAGCAGTAACAGTAAAACACAAAAAAAAAACTCCTGGGAGCAACGAGGTGTTTACTCTTGAGTGAAGCAGAAAGAATGTGTTTCTTTCTTGCTATTGGCAGAAACTCATGAAAAACCATGTTGAAAATCTGAAACAAACCGGTGCAGCATGTAGTGTATCACCCTTGACCATGTATGCTACAATTAATGGTAGCCCCATGCATTTTCTGTCATTAGAAATCAAAAAAGGGCTCAAAAACTTCTTTTTTTATTATTGTAATGGTAAACACTGCATAGAAATTAAGTATTTTAATAAGCTTCAGCTGTTTCCCCTCCTTTTTTAAAAAAAAAAAAAACTCCTCAAATTCTAAGTCACATTCCCTACCATTTCTAAATTAAGACTTTCACAGTTAATTGGATTGGTTGGATGAGTGATCAATGGTGTGTTGGTTGACAAATCCCTTTTTGGCCATTTAATTGCCTTTTCCCTCCTGATTATGTTTCCTGTCAATTGAACTATATCCCTGTTCTTTATTTTAAAACTTTATTATTATTATTTGTATTATCATTATTTTTGGTTAAACCGACATTAAGTAATAAAAAGCATTCCAAGGAATCTTTTGATTGTGCAATGTAGCTGTAATACCAGTCAGTAAATAAGAATAATGTGCAAAGTCACAGAAAAAAAAAATAGGTTGGCTAATAATGGTATTTTCTTCATGTCATAGGGTCAGAAAGCGGCCTCATGAATTTATAGAATCTGATTTTTCAGACAGGTAAGTGACTTCTCTGTCCTTAAAGCATCTTATCTGTCTTTTCCTAGCTATGTATTTTAAAACGATTACATAAGCAGACAGTGGGTTCTCTTGTGCAGCATGGTCTGTCCATATTAATCTTTTAGCTCGGTTTGTCCTGAGGTCAGTATCCTCCTTGCATATAAACACAGAACTGCGGATACTTAAGCACAGGCCATATCCTAATTATAGTTTCCTTGACCATTAATCTTTGGACTGACATTTGTGGAACATTTTTTTTCTTTTTTTTGAAGATATAAACAAAAAGTCATTCATATTTAAAATGTAATGTGTTGCTCAAAATGCAGTATTTTAGGGTTAATATCTTAATTGAATCCCCGATGTTTGAATCATGTTCTGTACTAAAAATTATCTTTCGTTTTTAAGCTGCATGTTTGACCTCATTAGTTAATGGGGTTCTCTGTATTGCATATCAGATGTATACTGCCCTCTTGGTTAGATTAAATTCTATTAATTTTAATATTGGTGCACATTAAATGTGATTGATTGAAGACACTGGAAAATTAACACATTGGGAGCCTTTTAAGCAATGGGGAAGCTGTTCAGTCTCCATACCATCCAGTATTAACCCATTGCACCACCTTACATTTATTGCATTTATGCAAATAAAAAAAAAAAGCAAAATGCCAGGTTCAATGTAGCACCACAAAGTACATTTAAAATTCTGGCCAGTCACTCATTTTCTTGATGTTTGCTTAGGCCTAAGATTGTGTGTGCAAGTTGCACCATGTTAGATAAAGTGCATCTTGGCGCACAAGCAAATTTTAATCTTTTTTCTGTTTGAGTGCCATGTGCATGAACTGTGCTAAAGACTGAACTACAGTCCTTCTATTCAAGCTACAGGCTTGGTGTAAAAAGTGATTTAATTGGTCTAACTATAAAATGGTGTCCGTGATGATACGAAACAATGGCTGTGATTGTTAATTCTGGAATAAAAAAAAGACAGCGGTAGAAAAAAGTTGTGGGGATGGGGGGGGGGGGGGGGGGGGGTGATGTTACCCCTTGTGGCCAGTGAGATGAGCCTACATCTTTTTGTATTTCTACAAATCTTTCTAAATAACTTGTTTCAGTATTGCATTAAATGCCAGCATAGCACATATATGTCCTTATCTTTATCTTTTTATTTTATTTTTTCCTCGGAACGTTGCCTTGCACTCCCGGTCTCCATTTTATTGCTTGCCTTCATTCATTCATTCCAAGTTGTTTCATCTGGGAATAATTCTTTTAGACAGCTGGAAAGGTTTGCCTGCCACCTAGCAACTACTGCAATCATTTTTTATTCATTCTAGGGGAGCTGCTGCTTCTGACGGCTGATTCTATAAATCACGGATGCTGTATTCAACCTAGTTCAATTAATGTGTCCCCTTTTCACCAAATGCTGTATTTGCTACAGTTTGATAAATCTAAGAACTCCTGTTTAATAGAGATCATTGGATTCCTAGCTCCCATCACCAGATTAACAGCTATAGTGTTAGTGAGCTAGAAGTTCCGTCTAAATTAAAAGTAAAGGTCTGATTTTGTTGTAATATTTTTGTAAACATATTGTAAAGGATTTCCAAGGTAAATTATGTGCGTAGCACAGACCATTATTTTATTTGTACTCTCGAGATGGCATGGTGAATGCTATTTGCAGTTCTCTGATCTACAGTAAAATAATCATGTGCATTGATTAGCTTGTCAAAGTAGCAGAAACATTAATTTTGAATAATGAAATGTAAATAAATATGTATTGCATGTTGCATAATTATTGAGTAAGTAATGTACTTCAGCATGCTTTTAGAGCTGTTTAGTGATGGTTAGTTAATATGTAAAACATTGCAAATAATTGTGGCATAAGTTTGGCTGTGGCTGGTGCTTTTAAGAGATGCATATTTATTAAAATACCAGTTTCTACATCCATATGGGTGTATTGGATCCTACTGTTAGTAAATAACAAACTGGAGTTGTTGAATCCCATTAATTATAATGAATATGTTCCACCTGTTTGTGTCGCGATAATAGTGTTCATGGTTTCAACAGAAAAATATAATTTGGGGGTGAGAAGTCTCTCACTGCATATAAGCTTGATTAGTGACCCTATATCTAAGATAAGGAGCATCTAATTAAGCACATCATTCTGTAAGGACCAAACAATTTGTCATCACCTAGATTTGATGATTTGCCATTGTGTATTAAACCTTTTTTTTGTTTTGTTTGTTTATCCTGTAGTAAAAGAATGAAAAAGGTGGGTGAAAAGAATGGGAAAGGATTGAGACATTTTTCAATGAAGGTGTGTGAAAAGGTGCAGAAAAAAGGAACCACCACGTACAACGAAGTGGCAGACGAACTTGTCGCTGAGTTCACCAACTCGGCAAGCCTTCTGGCTGCTGATTCTGTAAGTAAAATTCTAGATGTAGCTTCCTGTATTTGGGGCTTAGATTTGTTCAGCGTGGAGCTAAGTAACATTTTAACAAAATATTTGGAATTCCCAATGTATTGATCTGGGCATCCTGCTGATTATTTATTTTTATGTATTCTTTTATTTAGGAAAAGAAAAGGTTAAATCAATTGTGTGTTGAGCTCCCAACAAATTCTGGAAAGACCCCAACAAATACTTTTCTGTATTATTGCTTCTGAAATGGCTTTGTGGATAATTAATCTGATTATTCTCTGTGGAATGTTTAACTTGCAATTAAAAAAGATTTATAAAAAGAGGTTTACTATATCCAATTATCGTTGTATTTATCTACCCCCCCACCAACCCCCACCCCCCCCGCCCCCCCCCACCCCCACCCCACCAGGCCCCCCCCCTATAAAAAAAAAAAATAGCCCCCCCAAAAACCCCCCACCCCCCCCCCCCCACCCCCCCCCCCCCCCACCACCCCACCCCCCCCCCCCCCCCCCCCACCCCCCCCCCCCGCCCCCCCCCGCCCCCCCCCACCCCCCCCCCCAACCCCAACCCCCCCCCCCCCGCACCCCCCCCCCCCCCCCCCCCCCCCCCCCCCCCCCCCCCCCCCCCCCCCCCCCCCCCCCCCCCCCCCCCCCCCCCCCCCCCCCCCCCCCCCCCCCCCCCCCCCCCCCCCCCCCCCCCCCCCCCCCCCCCCCCCCCCCCCCCCCCCCCCCCCCCCCCCCCCCCCCCCCCCCCCCCCCCCCCCCCCCCCCCCCCCCCCCCCCCCCCCCCCCCCCCCCCCCCCCCCCCCCCCCCCCCCCCCCCCCCCCCCCCCCCCCCCCCCCCCCCCCCCCCCCCCCCCCCCCCCCCCCCCCCCCCCCCCCCCCCCCCCCCCCCCCCCCCCCCCCCCCCCCCCCCCCCCCCCCCCCCCCCCCCCCCCCCCCCCCCCCCCCCCCCCCCCCCCCCCCCCCCCCCCCCCCCCCCCCCCCCCCCCCCCCCCCCCCCCCCCCCCCCCCCCCCCCCCCCCCCCCCCCCCCCCCCCCCCCCCCCCCCCCCCCCCCCCCCCCCCCCCCCCCCCCCCCCCCCCCAAACTTACCAGCTGCTTTTAGTTGTTTGGATTTTTTAAAGTATATGTGCTTTTAATACAAAGATCATGATTGCATATTTTGTCACACTATAAAAATCAATGGCAAATTGATCACATTCTTACATGGCGGTATACCAACTGCTTAAAGGATGAAATGGTAATAGCAGCAGAAATACTTACCAAAAGTAGACACCATGAATGAACCTAATGATTGTAAAAGCCTTACATTCTGAAAATGCATTGTGCCATTAATCTGGTATAAACTGATCTGATTAGATTGCTTGTTATACTTCGTAATTTTATTTGCATCCCCCCCCCTCCCAGCAGGTTTATGATCAGAAGAACATTAGGCGCAGAGTTTATGATGCTCTGAATGTACTCATGGCTATGAATATTATCTCAAAGGAGAAAAAAGAAATAAAATGGATTGGGCTCCCTACAAATTCTGCTCAGGAATGTCAGAATTTAGAGGTACGGAATATTGTATTTGCCTGTAGTCTTTTTTTTTTTTTTGTCGTCTTTTGATGCATGTGCTTCTCCCACCGAGGTTTAAACAACCCAGTTTCCCTTTCCCTTAATGGCTGTAATGTGAATTGAATTAAAATAGTATTTTTCAGCTGCAGAGCAAGTTAACAACTATAAACGGTCTATCCCTTCTATTTTAGTGTAGTCACAGCAATCGGAAACTATCCTGTTGGCATGCAAAACCACAGGGCTAATATTAAAAATATGAAACGTTTTTATAGAAAGTATACAACCCCTTTACCCTGAGGCTATTGCTCTAGGGATGAGCCGTCTATCCACATGCAAAATAACTAATTTAATGATTTATTGCTTGCTAAAAAAAGAGAAAAGACAAAAACCGAATGAAAGCCTAGTATTTATGTACAGATGTATGTGTTTATTTGTTATATAATATTACAAAAAAAAAATAAAAATAATAATGTAAACCCTGTTTGAAATGAGTTGGAAGCATTGAATAAAATTAACCTCCTACTCCCTTTTGTTTGCTTCCTGACTGAAGCAGTCAGAGAACTGAAGCAGATATAATTAATTAAAACCAGGCACTCCCTTGAGAGATCCTTGTCCATGATATTTGAAGCACTATGCTACTGAAGGAGGCTGGGCATGAACGTGCTCTCTTAGATACGCAGTTAATTATGTCCTCACTAGATTCCCAGTGCAATTTTTTTCTGGTGTAAAGATTTTTCTGGGAATGTATAAGCATACTATCGAAAATCCAAAACACTGCCTGGTTTATGTATTGCGCTGCATTGTTTAACTTTGTTTTGTGAAGGAGGTTTAACGGTACATTGAAGACATCTGACAGCCTGTTTAATGAGGGACTGGGAAAAGTCTGAAGCTTTCTTCTGGAGAATAATTTACGACTCCTTTAACTGTTCGTTTCTTGCTGTCGTTCTATGTGTAATGCATTATTTTTTTTTTATGTGGAAATGTAAAAGGGGGGGGAAAAATAAACGGTAGGCTTCGCATGCAGCGATTCTCTGGGGAAGTGTGGAACTGCCTCCTGCTCTCCAGCCCACAGGAGGGAGTGATCTTTAGCACATATGCCACTGCCTTGCATCACCAGCCCAGCATAATGACTACAGATTACTTTAGACATCTTAATGCCAAAGGCAGTTGGGTACACAGGTTTTTATTATCCTCCTTTCCACAAATAACAATATAACTAATATGTCAAAAGAGAAGAGCGGTGAATTTCTTTGTTTTAAAAAAAAAAAAAAAAGTACTATCGTTTAAAGCTTTTTTTAAGTTGATAACTGTACAGCATCTTCACCTTTTTATCTGATTTATATAATGCCAAATAAGTCATACTTGGTTTCATACTTAGTTGGCATAGCTATTTCAGGAACAAAAATCATGTATTGGCTTGTAGTTTTGTTTGCCTTGTCACAGGGATACATACAGTACCGTTTTTGTCAGCTTTCACCTTGTTCTTCTCACTTTTTATCACATACAACATGAGTTAAATCAATTTCATATTGTAAAAAAAAAAAATAAGTTTGTCATCATATTCCATGAAGAAACCCGTCCTTCTCTATGTCGAGTACTGTACATCATCTTTATTTAATATGATCTAACCTACAAAACACATTTTTGAGCTGTCCATTTTTTATTCCATTTCAGTTGGAAAAACAGAAAAGGATGGAGAGAATTAAACAGAAGCGGGCCCAGCTGCAAGAACTGATATTACAGGTAAAAAAAGAGAGAGAAAAGCCACCTTTCTAATGTGAAATACACCGTGAGTGCTAGAACTTTTTAAACTTGACCTGAGGTAGCTTCTCGTTTGCATGTGAAAACAGGAACTTTAACTCCTTGCAAACGATACATCCTGAATTTTTGGCAAGGATAATATAATAAGGCATTCATAAGGAAGTCTTTAGCAGTTTGTCTTTACCAGCACTCATTTATAAGGTCCACTCACATGAGGGTTTTTACTTCAACAGCTGAAAGGAAGGATGTTATAACATGCTTTATCAGGGTACCTGACAAGTTCATTAAGCTGTATACAGTATTTGTTTACTCAACAAAGCCTTTGTTGTAAAATTATTGGAATAGAATTGATTTAAAAAGGAATTGGGATTAGAAATGGAATTGAAATTGAAAAAATGGAATTGACTCCAACTCTGGAATGTTTCATTGCAAGGTTTTGCTCACATACAGCACTCCTCTTTCTGGAACTATAGTCTTCATTCATAGCTATTGAGGCCTGTACAAAGACACTTTTACTAGAAAGGGTAAAATAAATAAATACAAATTGCAAGAAACTACTTTCTTCCAACTACTGTTTTATTCCCTTTTGAACATTTGCTTTCTTAATATATGGCCCCACAATAGTTTAATCCAAACTATTGTAAACTAATTTTTGGACTGACTGGTGACTTAACTTTTTTTTTAATATTTATTATTACCAGTGCCTCCTTCCATTTTAATGTAACGTGTATTTGTTGTGGTCAATTAATTCTACAGCAAATAGCTTTTAAAAACTTGGTGCAGCGAAACCAGCGGTCTGAGGAGCAGAACCAGAGTCCTCCGCCACAAAACTCTGTGATCCAGCTGCCTTTTATCCTTCTCAACACCAGTGTGCGCACTGTCATTGATTGCAGCATCTCTAGTGACAAGTGAGTGACCGCTCGTATCCGTCAGTGTTATGCAATATGTGTCCGAGTTTGGCATTGATCATGTTGGTTTGTGTTACATATTAAATGCTGTTTATACCAAATAAATTGCTTTTAATAGCACAAGATACATATTATGAAAGAACATTTGGAGTTTGGATTATTAAGTCACATTTTACAAAGTGTTCCATTTGTATTTATAGTCCAAACATTATGTATAACTTTACTGTTTATTTTAAATTTTCATGAAGTTGGTTTTCACCAAAAGGAGTGTGTATAGATAATATGTATCTGTGTCTTAAAAAGGCACTTCCTCAGTTGAGCATAATTACTCAGCTAAAACCAATATAAACTATTATAACGATTAATTGGTTTTGTGTACTGTATATTATCAGTTTTTACAGTTGTTGTGGCTTAGCCCCATAAGGATAACATTAAGTTCAGAATGCAAATCACATATCACATGTCACTCTGGCATGTCAACCTGGAAAAAGTGACTGTATTACTCAAGCTAGTGTGCTTGACCAGTTCCTAACCACCATTCATGATTTCAATGCAGATGTGAATACCTCTTTAATTTTGACAACACGTTTGAGATTCATGATGATATTGAGGTGCTTAAACGGATGGGAATGTCCTTTGGCTTGGAGTCTGGAAAATGTTCCTCAGAGAACCTGAAAATTGCTAAATCCTTGGTGCCAAAGTCTTTGGAAAGCTATGTCACAGGTTGGTGTGTTTATTATTTTTTTTATTACTGTTATGAATAACTCACTAGTTTCAATATTCTATAGGGATGGAAATAGGACTCCCATTGCAAAGCAGTTTGATCTATATGAGCTTAGAGTTTAGTAAGACACAGCTGAGCTCATGTTAAAACCTGGAATAAATGAAACTGCTATGCATCTCTGTACTATTAACTATTAGTTTAAAATTGTTATTATTTTTACTACAGGTGGTTTGTTGGTTAATTTAATTTGGTGCATAGTTTTATATGGGAAAAAAAAAAAAAAAACTTAAAAAAAAAAAAAGCGTTACTCTGCCTGCTTTGAATGTAGGTAAAAGTGGCATTTGAGAACAATGTGGTGCAAACACTGCTTGTATGAATTTGATCAAACTTAGCTCGGCATTTCTTGCAATAAGTTACTCCACATATTGAAAATGTAGGTCACTTGCATTAAAAATGCCTGATTGGGGAAGTACTTTTCCATTCCTATTGAAATCATGCATTGGCTATTATAATGTGTTTTTCTACATGCTGTAGGTGTGGTGCAAGATGTATATGTTTCTAGTTATTCAAACAAAACCCGGAATACATTACAATGACAAAAATAAGGATCAGCTTTATAAATCTTAACCCATTCAGACAAGCTGTTTTGTGCTCCCGGATTTTATCTGCAGACTGGTAGGGTGCAGAAGACTTGCTTATAGTTTCCATGACCACCATTTGCAACACATACTTAATTAACATTCAAGTTAAGCCCTCTTGCTTCTCTCCATTCGGTTGGCATTGATTTGCTTTTATTCGGCACTTAAAGGCAGCTACTGTACTTGCTTTATTTGGGTGCTCATGCAGATAGTTTTTGAAAATCCGCTTTTAAATCCCCTGCTAGAAAACAAGTCCCTTTTTAAAAGAGATGGCATTACTGTGAGGCTAATGGTAGGATGAGGATTAGTTCAATAAGCAGAACTGCTGTGCTTGCTGTAACGCTAACGAAGAGAGAAAATCATGGGAACGTTTATGTAAACTGTCAAGTACACCCTATATGACATTTTCTCAGTTGGCACAGAAAAAAACATTGTCATAAAAAACAATCTGTTTATTTAGCAGCATTCCTTGCAGCTGTGCATTTGGTTCGAACATTTTATTCACTTAGAACTATCTTTTACAGCTGAATTTCATAAATTCTTCAAACTCTCAAAACTGTTTGGTCTATTCTAGATAGTTTCTGATAAAGAAGGGGGGTGGATTGCACAAAAAAAAAAAGTAAAAAAAAAGGTTAGTTTAAAACTTTCTCTTTCTGTTATCTTTGCACTAGTGGGACTGATCCATACCTATTGCACTTTTCTAGCATGTATAGTCTGCAGTGGTAATGTAATTATTTCCATATGCTTTAGCATCCATGCAGTTCATCACAAGATGCATCTGCGTTGTTGTGTTTCCACTACACAGGTTCTGATCTCAACTGGTGTTGAACACCAGGTAACTCAGCCTGCAGCAGTCTTCAGAATAAAACTAGGACAGCATAAAGGCACAAGAGGATACATGCCAGAAATAAAAAAATCTGCACTTCTGTTTCTGGCAAGCATGTTGATTATAATTCATGGATCTTCGCTAGACTGAAATAGGGACAGCTGGGAATGTGTTAACAATGACGTTTTTATTTCGATAGGCATGTCTGCTGGCCCGTCCTGGTTAAATCAGGATCAGTTTACTTGTAATTCAGAACCGACACAGACAGCCTTGCTCACCGGAAGGACTGCCTCCACAGCTCATATAAGGTAAGCTTTTAACGCAGAAAACGCTTAAAAGCTCTTGCTGTTTATCAGATCTATAGGTTATTAATGCAGGTCTGTGTATTCTGTTTAAATCAGTACGTTTTAGACATTAAAAACCAAACAGTTTGTATATTTTGTGCACATATGTACAAAGATTTCTACAATAATCCATAGATTTTGGATTTTTTTTTTTTTTTTTTTTTTTTTTTTTTTTTTTAAGCGGACAGTTATCTTTTCTGGGATTCAGAGATAATTAGTATGCCAGTCTGAGTAAAACGGAACAAATTACCCACACAAACCATCACAAGCTATACTTTTTTTGTTAGGACAAACTGTTCTATAAACACTAAACTATTTCTGCTCTATTTAGATTGTTCTTTAATTATACTGTTTAGCTCAGTTTGAACGTTTAAAAATAGTTTTTGGTTTTGCTTTTGCTTTTTTCTCACCCGATGGAGGCATTTGTCTACTTGAATTGGTGCCTAACTGTTTTTGTTATGTCCATAGCCCAAACTCCGAACTTTGTGCCAGCGCTGAAGTGGCCTTAACAACCGGACAATGCCTGACCAGCAGCAGCTGTCAGTCCAGTAGCACAACGACATCCCATTACTCCGAGTCGCGTGGAGAGACGCCATGCTCCTTCAATGATGACGAGGATGAAGATGAAGACTCCTCGTCTCCAGAATAAATAGAAAAGGTGAATGGGAAGAAGAAATCAAGCTGCTCTTCTGGTTTATTTTAAGCTTTTTGTCACCATTCCATCTGTCTTTTGAAAGCTATGTGTTCACAGTATAGCTGAAAGGCTGTGGTTTGATAGTAGAAGTGTTAAAGTGCAGTATTTAGAAGGTAAGGACATTATCAGGGCAAGCAAAAACAAACTATTCCTGTAGTTAGAGGACAGGGGTGGGGGATGGGCAGGGTTAAAACTGGTATTCACATGTTGTATACTTATCATAACTGCCCATACATTCAAAATGAGACAGATTGTGCAGTCTTCTGTTTAGTTTCTAGTTGTATAAATATTTTTTTAAGGAACATTTGCCTGACTATCTTTTGATGTCTTAATTCTGACCTAGAATCTTTATTTTATTTTTTTATTTGTGTACTGATTTAATGCTGCTTTTATTGTTTGATTTATTATGTTCTCCCTTTAAATCTTCTATATTATCTAACAAAAAATAAATAAAATAAACAAAAGATAAGCAAAACCAATATAGAAGGAGGGGAAAAATCACTCAAGATCAAGAATCCCAAACCAGGGCTTCAAACTTCCTTTTAAAAAGAATCAACCATTTGAAGAAAAAAAAAAAAAAAAAAAAAGATTTTATTTAATATTATATGAATATAATATGTACAATATTTTCCTTTTGTTTCAGTTGAAATCTTTTATTTGTATGTGTCAGATTTAATATTTGGGTTACCTAGTCTGTAGTGTGTGAAAAGAACCCTTTAGTTATGCAGCTATGAGTGAATACTTAAAATACAAAGGGGGGATTTTGAAGTGCTGATCCAGCTTGTGTTGTGTTCTCCCCTCCCTCCCTGTTCTTTTATGCTGACTCCAGACCTTCTTGTACCCCACTGTCTTTTCTTGTCTTCAACTACTAAGCTGGCAACCAATACATCTTGTGCTACCCCCTTCTCTCTTGTTTTGTTCCCTGTTAAAACAGTAAGATCGGAATCTTTTCTCAGAAACAATGCACAGATTTGCTGTTTTTCAAAATTCGTGTGTGTGTGTACCAGCTGCTGCAAAAAATGTAAATGTATAATATAATTTTTTTTCTTTTAAAGTATGTTATTTTTGTATTTAGCACATTTATACACATTAATAAGCACACCTCTTTAGTCCTTATCATAGTCTTATAAATTACATTTTTACACATTATCCTGAATTGTTTTAAAAAAAAAAAAAAAAAAAATACAGAATAGTAAGTTTTCTGTAGTAATATGACACAGAAGTTTTATTTTTTTTCAAACCTGATTTTTTTTGGATGAGTTCATGTATTTTGTTTTCTGTGAAATGTTGTCAGGTATTCAAAACAACGTGTCATGTCATAGTTGAATAATCCCATGGAAATCCATTCGATGGTAGTTGTGTGACAGTGCATTATGGGACTTTGAAGGAAATGGAGTCCTAAGTATCAAGTTTCTACCGATATTGTTGCCAACCAATGGACTGCTTCTTGCTAATGGCAAGTTGACACATCCTGGTTAAGTATATCCATATAGAACTGGGGTGCCCAATTCTGGTCCTGGACATTTCCCTATATACAATTAAACACGTAAATACTTTAGGGCTTGGATGCAGTTTTAATTGGTCCACTTTACATGGAAAATAAAGCATAACATGATTGGAACAGAGAGCTGCACTGGAAGGTTTCACACGTCTGATGGGTAAAAGAGGATTTAATTCAAATTTTTTTTTTTTTGGTCAGCAAATTATTTTAATGAACTCTGCAGCATGGTGGCACTAGTAGGAAAAACAATCCTCATTGGCTTCATTTGTAAATAGTAGCCTGTTTCTTTTTCTCACTATTTTTATACCATGTTAATAAAAGCTGTACTGTATTTAATTCATCCGAGTTGTGCTGCAGGTGGGATTTCTGAAGTGTATACACAGCTAGCCAGACAAGGGCTTTGTATTGTATGTGCTTAATGATAATTTTTTTCTTTTATTGTACCTGGTGGCCTTGATAAACTTTGCATCTGTACATAACCTGTATTTGCAGATTCATGTGGTTTTCTTCAGAAAGAGGACATTTTGTAGGAAGAGTTATAAAAATAAAAGTAAAAAAGACACTGTGGTTGTTAAACATTTACTGAACTATAGGATAAGCCAAATGGCTTTGTGCCTTCATGTGTTTGTTTTTTTTCCCCTCCTGAAAGATCCAGACATCAACTTTTTGTACCATTTATTACCTCCCAAGTATGAAGCATATTGTATGTTATACACTGTTCACATATCATATTTGTGTATATGACATAGAAGTTACATTGGTAGAAGAAAACAAATAAATAGCATGTTTGTGTGGGGATGCGAGTAAAGTGAAGAAACATTTAAAATTATATGATCGTTTAGATATCTAGTTGTAAGTGAAACCAAGTCTACAATAGAGATGTATGTCATTGACAGGGTTTGGTTTGTGTTCTACTCACCACTCCAAGGCGTTCACTAAAGCAATTTCAAAGTCTTCTGTCGGTTTCTTCAATTTGTTTGCATATAGATCATTCATTTTTCTGACTGTGATACCAGATTGTCGTTTTTTTTTTTTTTTTTTTTTTTTTTTTATATATAAGTATTATGCTGAGGCAATGGGCAGTGCAATCTACAGGTCAAACCTGAATGCATTTGGTTGGCAGATCCAGTCTGTAAATTTAAGATTGAGAAGTGTGTACATTATTTGCAGTGCAACTCAAACATCTTTTAATTTTAAAGTGGCCATAAACTGGGGTATTGCTAAACTCTGAGTCATGCAGTAGAAAGCTGCTTAGTGAAATCTGTTTGAAAAGAACGGATTAAAATGATATTAAAATTAACTTTAAAAAGAGTTTAATTTGCACAATATCAAAGCCACACCACAAGAATGCTTTATATTTGTATTTGTTGGTATTCTATGACCACTGTAGTGTGCCTCTTTGTGACATTCAGTACTGTATTTCAATCCTAAGAATAAAGAGGACTAGACACAAGCGAGGCAAGACATTTTAACCACCTTGTAGTGTGACCCTGAGATTTCATAATGAATCAATCATGAAAGCTGTCTCATGAATAGTTTAAGATATCAATCTCCCAATTCTGAACAGATTGGCTTATATGTCATCTAAATAGAACTGTCCCACTGTCAGTGATAATCTTGTGGAATTAATGGATTTATCATTAATTCATTATTTAACAAGGAGAAGACCCTGCAGGTGGTGGTCTCGTTTCTACAGGGTCTTAGCAACAGTGAAGTGGCAGCCAACACACAACAGTTAAAAACAGACGTGATGTAAAGCATGTACAGGTGGCTTGATTGTAGTTTCAACCCAGTAATTCCAAGCTCTCGCAATATACAAAGCATGCTTTTGTACTGGCTCTATTTGCATTTATTTTTTAAACTAATGCTTTTTCATATACAGGAATACCACTTCAAAGAATGTTTTGAGTTGGTGTTACAGGAATTAAAAATCTCACCTAACTCCTATGAGGTCCACTGTCAGTGAGGCTATTTGTCTGTTTTGCATTGTCCCAGAACTAGAGTTCAAAATGACCATGCGTTAAGCCTCAAATGTAATTAGCATACGGACATTCAGACTCATCAATCAGCATTAAATCGCTGTTTGCGTTGACAGATTGATCTAGTCACGCAAACAAAACTGCAGTTAAAATAAATCCTGTGTGGGAATGGAAACTCTAAAAATGCTTTTTAAGCCTGCTTAACCAGTAATACTGACCCACATATTAACATTGCTATATAGAATAAAAATGGTACTGAAATGAGATCTACGTCAGGTTTATACATTGTAGTCTTGCTGTACCCTGTTTAAATAAACAAACTCTTTTGCGTAATCTCCAACACTTACAATACCTTTTTTTAAAGTATCACATGGATGAATTTTTTGTTTAAAATCATTTTTAAGATTTTTATTTTTATTCCCCCCTCCCCCCCTCCCCCATACAGGTCTTAAGGCATCTGCACAAACAAATATTCTTGCAGAGGTTATAAACTCATTTAAAACATTGGCCAGGTACCATTTTATCTTTTTCTTTTTTCCATTTTATTTTTTCATTTGATCCCTTAAATGTTTTGACCTTGTGAAACATGACAGGTAAATCAGTGTTAAATCCATTCAATATGTACATAGAAACAGCACAAAAAGCAACACTCACTGGGGATAAAATCCACATCACAACAGGAAAAAGACCGCATTACTAAACGGTTGAAGTACAGCTATTTACAGGTCCCTAATATGGCACGATGTTGAAATATGTTCATGTACTGGTCCAACAGCGAAGGGGATAGGGGGGCAGGCAAGAGCAAGGCAGGCAGCGACACATTAGGGATTAAAAACTAATATCTGGAAGCACATCATGATGCTACCATGAATTCCACATAACTCCAATCCCTCTTTCAAAGTGGTCTTATGTCCTAGAATGGCAGGTCCAGCTGATAAAAACAAAATGACATCACAATGTTGGCATTGTGCAGACTTCCAGCTCTTGCTATTCAGTAATTTTAACAGTGAAAATCACTCGTCCCAGAAACTTGTCCCGTTCGTCATCGTTCTTCAGGTTACTTGATCCCTCTATCTTGCACTCCAATGTTATTACATTATCATAATCTTTCTTTTCAAGCATCAGTTTTACAGCAATCAAAGGCTGCACATACGTTTCCTGTTACAAACAGAAGAAGAAACGTTCTCACATTGTCATTCTGAATCTTTAGGGTGTATAACCAAGCTAAGCAAATCAGACTGTCTACTCTGATGCCTACAGCAGTTTCCACAGGAAAACGTAGCTTGCCTAAATATGGTTAAAGCTCAGACTGTTGTTTCCAGCACTGATAGCTCAGATGGCATCCTAGAATCCAGAATTCCAATCTCAACTGGCCAAGCAGGAATCCATCTCTTGGATATGGGATATGACATTACAGTTCACAAAAACCTGTGGATTACTGTATGAAGATATTTAAGGATAAGGACTGCACAGGCAAATCCTCATTAATCTAAATCACAAAAAATGAATAATGGTTTAACAGCAATTCTCCCAAAAATACACATAACAAGTTAACAATGTACTGGACAGTGCAAAAATGCAAGGAGATGAAATCATATTTAAAAGTTATGTCATTCTAAAATTCTAATGAGATTCTGTTAGATCTTTAATATTATTATTATTATTATTATTATTATTATTAGTAGTAGTAGCAGCAGTCTTAGTCTCTAATAGATTTGTATTTCATATTTATAAATTCGTATTTGCAGTTAAAATATCACACAAGATCCATTTATCTGCAACAAAAACAAGCTAAAAGGATAATGCATAAAAGGTCAATACTTACATGAGCTTTTTTTCCATAATATGGAAAGTACATAAGATCGAAATTCTTAGTTGCAGGAAAATACAGCATATTAATATCACTACCTTCTTTCTGCAGGGAAATGAAAGAAAGCTCATTAATACTTTTAATATAGTCTTGTCCTCATTTATTTCAAGTATCTAGCAATTTCTACCGAAGCTAAACTCCAAAATATAAAACACTGCAAACAAAGCAATTAGTACATCTACTGTAAATATGTTTAATGTGAGGACAAGGCCATACTTGCATGTTCTGTTACTGTTTGCAGGCAGCAACATGGATATGGAATCTTGTTAATCTCTATTATAAATGATTGTACAGTAACCACATATCTATAATACGCATATAATGCTATTTGGTTACTTAAACAGAAAAAGGCAAAAAAAATAACAGGTTACAGTCTCTAACCCTTTAAAGACCAACCACTTCCTTGGCAATCTGTATTAAAGCTGTAAATCCCATTACAGACTGATTAGATGCTACTATGCTGTGCATTTGTTTATCAGATATGCTTTAAATCTCCAGTTCAGGAGCTGATGACCTCATATAGCTGCTCATATGCAATATTCAGCAAAATACTGCAATGCAAAAGACTGGTCTTTAAGGAGTTAAAAAAGACATAGAAGCTCTTACCAATACAATCAATTGCATGCTCAAGTTGCAGCAAAGCTCTGCAAAAGCTTAGCAGCCTAATATAGTTCATGAATATTACTTATAGTAAATGTGGTTACTGATTATGCAAACTTATATGCAAGGTTCATGTTTAGTATTCCCCAGCTCAGCCTTCCTTAATAGCACATACTTCACCATGTGGTTACCCCAGATGTGACATAAACCATTAGAGAGAATGTAATTCATTTAAAATGCAAGGTGCAACTGAAAACAGAATACTGCTTACAGCGTGGAATGTGCCAGCCTTACATCACAGGTAACACCCACTCCCTTAGTTCTGGGTAACAGAAGAATCATTTCTGTGGTCCCTGCTTAAATGCCAGTGGAGATTAGTCCACATTACCATAACAGCAATAAAAGAAGCACAGACTGGAACCAAACATGTTAGTTTAAGCACAGTAAAGTAGGGCAGTGTGGAGAGTGGAGTTTAAAGCTTGCCCAACAGAGTACATTTTAATAAGTTTTGATGCAAAGTTAAAGTCTCAAGTATGTTCTGTACAGGTTAAACACTAATTATGATGCACCCAATCCAGCACTGGTATCCAATAACTGGCTTCTAACTATTTTCTATGGAAGAAATAACCCAGTGACAATGACGTGAGAAATGAGCACAAAACACATTTAAATTATATAAAAAGGGTAAAGAAATGTAGGAACAGCAGCTAATACTAAGGTTTATTTCAGTATGTGTAGAGGTACTTAAATCGTTAGCATCATTTCGTATTATGCACGTTTTTAAAAGGTTTGTTTTAAACATAGTGTAGCCCCGCCCCCCCACCCCCACCTAAAGGCATTTATTGTATATCTTCCAACATATTTGATATAATTCAAAGGAATTATGCACTGAATAAAAATGATAATTGAAAATAACTTTTTTATATGCAGTTGTATTTCTGTCAGTAGAAAATGGTTTGAGAAAATAATTCAGGCAATGCTGCATTGACCACAATAACCAGTTCCACTAACTAGGCAGAATTGGGGGTTAAAAGTTACATTTGGTGGTTCTTAAACTGTGCATCAATATCACTTACGCTAAGTAAGTCAACAATGCAGTTTGTTTTCTGTAATTTAGTAGCTAGTTTATCTAGTGGCATAGGCCTAGTACTTGACTGTCTTTCTTTATATGAACACAATCACACCAGCTTTAATTGAGGAACAGAAGGTATAATACAAATGCCTGTTAAGTTGTAAAGAAATAAACTGCACTACACAAAGTTCTACCAAAGCATTGCTGAAATAGCATAGCTGTTGGACATTCTTTCAGGAAAATGTAGCAACTTCAGAACCCTAGGACACACATTGCACTTATATCTTACCCACCAACGTTAAAACTGGCTAAGGCTCTATTTGCAGCAGAAATAAAGAGAAATAAAATAACACACAAGTGAAAACAGACATAATGAACAAGGGGAACAAACAGAAAAACATTGCAAAAAAACAACATTTATTATAAATGACTATATTGGTATGAGGTTATTATAAGGAGCTTCATTGATCTATTCAAAATTTTAAATCACTAAATCAAAATCATTGCTTGCATTTACCTAACAAATATCAAAGAGCATTATATTAATCCTCATAATCAATAACATTTAACCTTATTGAATATATCCAATTCCTTATAAAACAGTTTATATATATATTATATAATATAATATATATAGATATATATAATATATATATAGTGCTATATATATCCTAGTAATTCTTATAACTTAAAGCATTTCCATTATAAGATTAGGCCACACAAAACAATTAAAATGTATGAAACTTCAATGAAAGATGTTTGGCATTTCATCTGGGTTTGAATTGTAACAACTTAACTACTAACCTTAACAGTACAATTAATAAAAGGATCCCCTAATGGCTTGAGTCCAATAATCTAGGAAAAAAAGAGGAGGGAAACATGAAACACACACTTTTAAAATTCGTTTTAAATACTAAAAATACTACAATGGTAACATCCGAGAACAAGAACAGAAATAGAAGAAGAATCATTCCCACACAAATATTGGATTATCTAATGTAGTTTGATTTAGTTTAGTCTGAACATTTCGCCAGGGATGTGAGAGAGTTAGTCTTCCCACACATATAAAAAGATAAACAAGTGATAAGCAATGCTGCTGGCTTGGTCTGGGTTTGTAGAAATTCTGAATTCCAAAAGCTGGCACTGTTTAAACACACTACTATTTACTTGAAGATTTGTATAATAATATGCATCCATATATATATATATATTAACTGCAGGCACAAATTAAAATAATGTTTTCTGAAGTTCTACAAATGGTACTATGTGAAAACCCAAACAACCGTTAACATGTTATATAATATAAAATAGTGCATTTTGAACTACTGTATATGAGGGAATAACTTCCATTGGTGTCTTGTTTGTTTTTCTTATTGCCAGCTGTTTTACAAACTAGAATTGTCAGATAATAGGGACAATAGGTTTCTGAAGAGCACAATAATATTAATATTAATCTAATTAATAAAATGTGTTCATAAACCAATTAACTTCATCACACTAATATATTTATAATGTAAAAATACATTACATATTGTATTTTATAGGGCACTTTATAAGCACAATAATAGTGATAAATATGGGCTTGTACACTTGCAGTATTTAGATCCGCCTGTTTATGTCTTCCAAGTATTCCAAGCAACCAGCGATACGTACTCTGTTCATCTTTACAAGTACACAAGGTTTTCCCTCTGAATAGCCAAAATTGGGATCATTTAGGCCAGAACACTGTCCCAGCAGACTGCGTTTAAACGGACACGATTTTTTGGGAAGTGTCTCATCATCTTGCATATTGTAGCTCCCAGAAAGGCATGGTTGCTTTTTATCTTGATCTATATCATTGTACTCTGCAACAGAAAATAAGAATACAATAGTAAGGTCCTAACTGATGGGCCTAATGATAGTGGTATTCACAGACTTATGACAAAATCTTGCATTACGTCAAAATAGGGTTTTACTAAAAAATTATTCAGAAATTTGAATATTTATTGTAACTAGCAAAATGAAGAAGACATGGTCACTTCAACTTCAAGCAGCAAATTATTTTTCAACTTTTACCAGTAATTAATAAACTATATAAATTGCACCCACAGACCCAAACTGCCACACATTTATCACATCCCAGATCCAAGTTATGCAGGTCTATGTAAAAGACATTGAAAAGACTTGCGATTTGATCATTTACTATTATAATATGAAAGTAGCTATGGAGATCAGACACATTCAGTCTTTAAAGTTTGCTACTAGGAATTTCTATAAAGAGCCCTCATATGGAAAGGATCCCCATATAATTGCATTTCGTTTATTTCATTGAAATCTACTGCCAACACACTCTAGAATCATTACACCCAACTCTATACAGTATACCCCTTATCTTCACTGAAATTACAATTGATACTTACGCTGTAAAAATGACTGAAGGTGCTGAACGTAGTGGCTATACTTTGAGGAGTCAGATCTGTTATACACTATATCCAGTGTCTTTGGCCTGATTACCAGCCCTGCAATAAAGAACAAACATGTTAGTCTTGAGGGCTATGTCTGTTTATACTCTTATGCATATTTTTTTTTTTTTTACATGCAGAGCCAAAGTCCAACTACAGGGGTTTTGCTGATGGCAAGATCAAATAACAGCATAACCCAAATGCTATGGTAAGAAACTTTAACACTGTATGTAATACAGCATATGGAATTTGTATTGCAAAATACCAAAGTTTGGGGAATGTATCATGAAGCCCAAATAAAATGTTCGACTACATCAATAAAGACAATTGTCTGACACAGTGTAATTTATAGTAAAGTAATGCGCTTCAGCAAATTAGATCTATTCAATACCACGAATCAGCGGTGAGCACAAGGATTTATTCAATTACGTATCGTTATGGACTGGGAGAGATTAAAATAGTAGTTATTACGAGTAAACATTATTTTTGTAGAAGGTAATTCTGGAGATATTTCCAAATGGTAAAACACTGACTGACTGTTTCTGTAAATGTGCAAAGGCAAGGTAACTGTACTTTACAAAGAAGAATTTTTTAAGGTACCAGTAAATGTTCAGATATATTCTAACCTTATATTCAAATCAAATGTATGATCAGAACTACCACTACTAAAGTCAGGATCTGTGGAAAAGCACCAATCCAAAGGGAAACAGAATTAAAGATCAAAAGATCAAAGATACAAACATTATTGTGGTTCAAGAAAGAGTCAGATAACTCTCCTGGGACACAGTTGAAAACCAGTATTTTCCCTCACAAGCAAGCAAGCTGTATCGGGCTTCGAAGGGCTGCGTTACAGCATTTACAAGGCATCTAGAATAACATCTCCCCTCACCACCTTGAAGACAGCAGTGAAGCAATTCAAATGACAGTTCTGTTTTCATTTCCCAGAAGATGTTCTAGGGAAATAGTAGCTTTTTGTATGACGGGATTTACAAAATTACATTCTTGCTGTTGTACAAGAACATTATATTTGTAATGTATGAGACCATTTGGTCAGACAATCATTTTTTTGGTTAAATTTATAGGATACCTGGCCTGCATACAATTCATAATTCAGGTTTTGATTTTACAAGTACTGGGAAACCTTCCCTTCTCCAAGTTTTTTTTTTTTAATTTAGTAGTCGCCAATTGTTTATCATTTTCTCCCAACTTAGAATAGCCAATTATTTTTAGGCTCAGCACACTGCTAGCACCCCAGCGCTGACTTTGGAGCGGCTGGGACAGCGATTCTTTTCACGCTGCAGTCCCGCCATGTAGCCACCTCAGAGCTATAGCATAGGAGAACATGGCAGCCCCAGGCAGCTTACAGGTAAGCCCACAGCCAGACTACAGGGGTTGCTGATGTGCGGTGAGCTGGGGACACCCTGGCCAGCCGTGAGGTTGTCATTTTAACTGTGACACAGAAGAGGTAGGGTTGCTTCTCAAAACAAGTAGGCACATTTGTTATGGTAATAAAAGGCATATTAACATCCTTCTGAGTGCTTCAAACTGTGATTTCAAATTTAAAAAAAAAAAACAGCTGAATACTGCACACAACTTGGCAGATTAAAAATATTTATATCTTTAAATCACAATATAATTCCATCTAGACAAGACAGACGATTAGGGGCAATATAAATAGGCAATAGGAAATTACACTTTTTCTAGTCATCTGTGTAGAAGACACAGTTATTACTTCAGAAACTTCAAAATGAATCAATTTTCTCAACTTATAACAAAAAATAAATGACTAAAATAGTGTGATTCTCTTCTTTCTGTTAAAGGTCAAAATTCTGCAGGGTCAGGGTCCTTTTTAAAAAAATGGCCTCAAAGGCTTTTTGATACAGGGTGTTGACCTGCAGTTCTCTCCTACCTGACCTTGATTTTTCTTTGTATAGTTCTACAGCACTTCATTTTTCACACCATAGCAACTTTACTTTTCACAACAAGTTTAGACATGTCCCTGGGGCACAGGATCAACAGTCTCCCACTGTGCCAGCTTGTTAGGACTGGATGTGCTCCGGTTACGCTGTGGGATATGGAACAAAGATCCTTCCTGATCATTTAGTAAGGAACACACTGCTGCACACTAAGGGTATACAGTCCCACAGTATCTAGCACTCGATCCCCTTTCTGTACACCCCAGGGGTGGGCTTGTACTCAGAGTGCAATCATGCCTGTATTGTACTTACTCTCTGAATGAATATGCATACATTACCTGGACTTGGGACCCTGTCACAATACTTCGGAGCATTGTCATCCAGTGTTTGAAGCATGACCCACATTGTGAGTGTAAAGAGTCCAGCTAAGAAACCATAGAAGACTAGGTAGAAGAGAAGAATCAGAGCTGAAAAAAATAAAAAGACATACATTTGCAGTTTCTGTTACACGCGTTTCATCTCAGATGTTATACCCCTACAGTGTGTATCAAAGCAAAAATGCAAATGTTTTAGCTGCTTCTTTTAGTTAGGGTGCTTGTATCCATTACCCACTTAATTGCATCTTCCAATACCTTATCTTCCATTGTGTACAAGCGTAAAACAATCCAGACTGTTCACTTTGAAGTAGCTGGATCTATAACATAACACTGCGCATATAAGACCACAATGTAAAATTACACACCCTTATCCCCCTAGCTATTTCTGTGCAATGTTTGAGGTAGACAGAAAAACACAATTTTTCACCTACTGCACACGTGTATGCATGTTCTACCCTATTTTGTCAGGTAATCCATTAGAGGCTCTGAGTGCATGCTCACGGGGGCCTTCATGCTACCAATTACAGAAGTGAGATGCGCACAAAGGTGTACTGTTGCCACTCCCCAGTGATCTGAAAAAGCTGCAGTATCTCAAAAGATGGAGTTTTATTTAAAGCAAAAAATAAAGTAATGTGGTAAAAAACTAGCATTAAACAAGTACAGTAGGCATTATAGAAAACGTATGGTATAAGCATGTTAGATGCATAGTAAAACAGTAGTGTGATGATGCATAAATACTGCACCAATCCAAATGGTTGTCAAGGTAACTGAAGATAAAATGCAAAAGCCCCGAGATACGGCTTGCAGCAAAAAGTTGCTACTGTAGATGCGGATGATCAGATTATTACAAAAGATTCCAATTTCATGCTTTCCTGTACTCCCTATTTAAAAGCACCCATGAAAAAGCAATATTATGATGAGCCCTTAAGTCAAGTCAGTTTTTACCACACGTCTGTATTTGCCTAAAAAACTGTTTATTATATTTATCTCAATATCTTTCGTCAGAGCCATTATATGAAAACACTTCATGTAATGTCCCAGAACACAATTACAAGAATTACCTTGGGGGGGCAGTACAATTTCACACACCAGTGTGGCGGATCGTAATACCGCACACCTAAATTATATAAACCTGAATTCCTGTTATTGTGTGTAGTAATGTGTTAAAAACGAAGGCATTTATATTAGCTTAGATTATTAAAATAAACTCCACATGCCTGTAAGAGTTAAATATCTACAGACAATACCAAAAGATCTATTCTGCATATTCAGTGCATTACATTAACCTTAATTGTAATTTCATTTGTTCTAAGCACAGAAGTATAAAAGCCCTTAGAATTCTGGCCAGATGGATTATTGAGAGAATACTGCACGTCTTATCACTAGAAAAGGTCTTATTTTCATGTGACAGATATTAAGTGTTAGCTTGTTTCTGAGGAAACAAGTTCATTAGAGATGCATTTTTCATTTCTTATGGTCTCCAAGGTACATGGTTGCTATAAATAGAATGTGGGGGAGGACAAGATGCTGCCGTATAGAATAGAAATGTGGGGGAGGACAAGATGCTGCAGTACAAAGAATGCCAACGGAGGAATATTTAGAGCTGCATGCTACATATTTTTCTATATTACAAAAAACAGGATACACAATTGCATGAATGGAAATATACAATCACATGAAATAAAGGAATGATACTTTATTCATTAACACATTTTTACCATTTTCATGTTAAAATACCACCTTCACCTTAACCACAGCTATTTTTATTTGTTTACTGCTGGGGTAGCATCAACCATTAAAATAGGAGTTGAATGCTAATTTCATCCTGCTTATTAAAAACCAGCCTTTACAGGTGTTAAATTTACACTGCCACTGCATGGTAGAAATACAATTGTATCAGTTCGGATTTTTGTTTTAACCTGTTCCTCATTACAGTAAATTGCAAGCAGAATAATTAATACAAACTATCTAGCCTAGGTATCGGTGCATGGAAATTGTAATGGCGTTAGAATGCAGAAACTCAAGCTACTGCAATATCCATGAGGCTCCTTATATTTCCTCCCTGGGATAACTTCTCTTCCATTAGTCCCACTATTTGCCATCAAATTAGCTTTTTTTTAGAAGGGCCATTATTTTTTTTTTTTTTTTTGCATGAACCATAAATTAAGATGTTTCCTCAACTCAACTGGCTAGTGAGCCTTATCGACAGTAGTACTAGATCAAGACAAATACAGAGATGGAAGGGAATTCAGATGAGACACCCCTGAAATATGCTTCATAGTATTTTTATTTTTATTTTTTTCAGACTCCTTCGCCATGTAACATTGATGCCAACCAAGAATCTGCTTCCAGTAGCTTTGGGCAGTCCCTGGCATGTATATTGCTTTGTTCTCCAGGTTTTGATATTGTGCCAGGCAGATATCCAAGCTACAATAATACTGACGCAATGTGAGAACAGCACCCTACCACCCTTGTGTCTGTCTTACATTGAGATTTCTATTAGGTGATGAATGCCAGTGTTCTACTTTTGACTGCTATCCACATTTGGGACCCTTAGACGAGCCCCTTGCTGCTTATGATTGATGAACAAACAGATCGTATCACCCATCTATAGCCCTGTCTTCACAGGCCTTGCCCCAAGGTTATCTCAAGCAATCACTCTAATGCAGACATACACAATAACTAGAGTCATCTCCTGTTTGTGCACTCTGCTGAGCTTCACTACCAATACAGTATTCTCCAACACAAGATGGAGGCAGCTTTGATCCTATGTACAGCCTGGTATAGGTAAAATAAATACCAATGCAGTTACAGTAAGTCAGTTTAAAATGAAATAAGTTGGGAGCAACTAATAGACAATTTCTTACATCATCCAATTAATCACATTTTCGTTGGCTATGAAGCCAAAGCTTATACTTCAGGAAAAGTGTTTGTGTGACGAGAGAATGGGGGGCTTGCCATGTATGGGACCATTTTATTCATGAATTATTATTATTATTATTTAAAATGTGGTGCAAAACAGAGATATTAAAATGTAGTCTTTGTAAAATAATGAGCTTTCCTGTAAAACTGGTATAATACCTTCATTTCATTATCTCCCAAGTGAAGTGTTGTCTTTTGACCCTTAACAAGATTCTGGCTACCAGTTTATCTCCATCATTTTTTGAGTTAAAAAATATATATTGTAACAGCTTGATTTTTAATATTCCAGTACCATATACCAAGATATTAATTAAGTAAGCAGCCTTTCAGATAAAACAGGCAAACTGGCAACAAGCACTCCACCTGCCCATGTTGGAAGGTTGCTGAATGTTCTTGTCATAAAAATGACTACTCAGCAAGGAAGATTCTTCTTTTGAAAAGAAACACCATGCAAGTGAATTCCCAGTACAAGCATAGTGATTTCCTATTACAGCAATTAATTTAAATCAAACCAGGAAGTAGCCAAATCAATCAATAGTAGTGATTGAAATGAGACGAGTGCAGCCTAGCGTACCTTACCTGGGACTGAAATCGAAGGCGTTTGGCAATGTAGCTCATTGTTCTATGGCCAAAACCATAGGTGAGGCAGAGAAAATGATCTGAGTATGTTAAGCCAACTGTTCTATTCTTCATCTATCTTTGAATTAACAAGCCCAAACACAGGGCAAATACAAATACCCATCTTTGGGCAAGTACACAATATAGGAATTTGGGAATACTGGGAACTGAATTTATTACTGGACTTGGATAAGCAAGATAGGATACATGACATACCTAGAGAAACTACAGGAAAAGCATAGCTAACCATGGGAAAACTGCAAAAACACTGCGTTAATTTACAGGGGTACACTTTTATAAGGGTTAAAACAAAACAAAACAAACAAACTCCCAATGGTGGAAGAAAATTTGAACCACTGGTGGGACTGAATGGAGCTGAAATCACAAGGATAGCCAATGAGTGGAAATTTCCCTTTTGCAGAATGTGGGCCATGGCAGTCTAATTTAAATTCCAAATTAATATGGGGCTCACGTCACAGCTCAGCCTGGTATGGAGACCAAGAGTCAAAAGAGGTTGGCGAAATGCAGCAGTTGCCTATATAAGCAAGAACAGGCGGCTGTCTTTCTATATATACAACAAGGCTTTTAGGAGCCAAGCTTTTTTTCACCCAGCAACAACCCCCCTATTCTGGCACAGTTCCATTCCCTTTCACTTTCTATAGCAGAAGGAATTTCACTGACCAGTGTCAAAATGCATTGATCGATTACTGATAACAAGACTGTCCCAAAAAGTTCTGTATACATTATACTACATTTGCGATTTTCGGTAGAAAGAATCAAAATCAAGTTGGAAACGATTTACATTTTATTGTGCATAGGTGGGTAATGCATTTTGACACTGTAATGCACAAAATATTGATAGTATCCAGTAACTGCAGTCAATTTTACAAAATTCCACAAAATGCAACAAATGCGACATTGCCAATGAAAACCATTAAGGACTACAGATCCAGTTATGCACTGATGTCCCCGACATGTCAAGCTACTGCCACATTACATTACATTACACTACATAACGTGCATTTAATACAAGCTAAACGAAACTGAAATTACAGTTCATGTCCATTGATCAAAATGACACATTTTTGTACTTTTATTATGATTAACAACAGCCTTTAGGGCATTATTTTAGGCATGTCACTTTGACATGGGTTTATGCATTTATGTATTACCATAAACGACTGCCTTATTCTGATTAAGCTAGTATAAATATCAGTAAAGTATTATTCGAATACTATGAAACTAGTCTGGAGCCACTTGTCCAAAATAACGACGTTACCAGTTCATGACACCAGTTTAAATAATAATAATAATAATAATAACAACAATAATAATACATCTAAAATTCTATAATCAACCAGCCACTTCCAAAAGAAAAATGGGGTTGACAGCACACAACACAGAACAAATAAAGAAACATTGACGCGAGAATACTATAACTGCAAAGAAACATCTGTACTACACACAATTTAAGAGAACTTGCAAGTAAATAACAATGTGCGCGCCTCTGTATTTAAACATCACTTAGTAATAAAATCCAAAATAGAAACCCATTTGGTTTTTAATAATAACGTCACGCATGCTGCTACATTGCACTGATTAACCGCAGTAAACCCGAATGAATGAATGATCTGACATTTTTCGTTTCCTTGAAAGTACATTCTTTTTCTATTTACCACCTCCGCCACCAACGATCCGCCGGTATCCCCCTTCCCATAACCGGGTTTCTTACCCCAACTACTGGCCGTGCGCCCCATAAACTGGCCGCTCTGCGGGTTGAAAATAAAATCCTTCCAGGTGGACTGGTTCTGGTCTGCGGGCTTTTCCTCCTTGTTCGACATGGCTGGTTCGGTTTCTACGGGTACCCCTGGCAATGTGGTATAACGAAACAATACGTGTGTATGTGTAGCGAATGATGCAGCAGACTTTGTAACGGGGATGTTTTATAACAAGGCTCTCTGACGTTTTTTTCACCATACGCAGCTCCAGTATTCGCCTCTCCTCAGCGTCACCGCAAACCGAATCCAGCTTTTGACTCGAGGGAGGGCATTTGAAGCAGATGCGCAGTCGCAATGAAAAGGGGAGATTGGCTTGCGCGATGAGAGCGGCTGGATGTGGAGGATGGATGGAGAGCTGTGCTTACAAAGGTACCACGACATATTCATGTCAGGAGAACTGAGGAAGTCAGCACCTCCGGTCACTTTTTTTTTAAGTAACAAATGCTTCACTGACAAACATGAATTACTTTAGATGTGTAATGGCTGCAGTATAGGATACTGACATTAGGTTAAGGGTTTCCCTGTTGGGAGAGGACTATTCTTTGCCTTTTACCAACAATAAGATGATAACCAATCAGAGTGCAGTGTCCTGACAGGAACATTTGGGGGTAACCTTTGTAAGGACAGCGGATGGTGACCCTCAAGTCGAAACGTGATGTCAGGAGACTGAGCACGGTCAGTTTTACACACTGTTTCCCCAGGAAATGAACCATAGTCTTGGAAACTGAATACTGGCCAACTAGACATTGCTGAGTACTGTAGCCACTTTACTTTCCCACACATATTGTATAAATATTCTCAAACATCAGTAATGTGTCAGTTGAAGATAGGCGAAGGGACAGTCGTCTTAAGCAAGAACAGGAGGGTTTCCCTAATAAATGAATCTCAACTTGTTGGATATTGAAAAGGACAAAACCTGTTACTCTATTTGCTAAATTTATTTTCTCAATTTTAAAAAAGTAAATCTTGAACGTTGTTAGGCTCATTTCAGCAGTGAGTTATTAACATTCAGTTTTGTTTCTGGCTGTATAAAGCTGGTACATATGCAACCTACACACATCTATTTTGAAGAGTAACTTTAATGAAAATGTATGAAATCTCTGTTGGGCCAAAATACAAAAACAACTCCAATATACTGTACTGCTACCTCCCAGCTTTTCAAAACATTTTCATTTGGATACATTTTTGTTTTTTAACATTATTTTTCACTTTAACATTCACATTAAAACCGAACTGAACATTACATATGACAGCTGTGCAGTAACCCATTTCACCAACAATGTACCTAGCTAGCTTTTTTAAATAGTCCTGCAGACAAATGTACCAGCTAAAGTCAGTTTTAAGTCCTGTAAAACTGATGAACACACTGCACACACTGCAATGACTAGCATTTGGAGGGTAGTTTATATGTCATTTTTAGGTGGTGTACACTGCCCTTCACCTTGTGCCCTAATATCGTCCCCATACTTATTGGATAATTTTGTATTATATTGGAAGGAATTCACCCAATGAGTGTGAGGAAAAGTTTGCAGATCAATAAGTTTACTGTATGAGCTAGGTCTGAAGTCTACTTTTCTATTTGGCATCCCAACAAAGTTTCACTGAGCCCTACTGAGAATCATTTTTTTCTGTCATCTTTAGATTCTGTTTAATTACAAGTGAGCTCTGTCCTGCAACAGTACAAATGCTGACAATCTGCAGGCTGTTACACTGGCACTGACTGTATAGCTGTTGGATAATGATATACAATTAATGGTGACATTTGCAAATTCTTTGAACTATCTGCAGCAGCCCAGAATCTATTTGCATAATCAATTTAATTCCAACCCAGAAGGTTTATGTTTAATATCTTTTATATAAGGACATTTTGCTGCATATTGTTGCCAAGAATACAATACTTTGTACATGGAAAAACAAGATTATAATATATATTCACTTTAATGCAAAGCTAGACACATTAAAAAAAAGAGTAATTTTTTTTTCTATTTTTAATCCCATGTTAAATTTAAAATAGACACAGCACATACATAGA